>NC_090741.1:84499763-84517263 GCF_036898095.1 Palaemon carinicauda | reverse complement strand
GATCTTTCCCATTTTCAGATGATGAGAAGTATGTATCATCAGATTTTACTTAATTTTTACGTGATCAGAGGCTTTTATCATTGGTGGCTACAGCTTAGAATAAAGGAAATAAGGTGTCTGTGTTTGTGTCATGTACATAAATCAGTAAAGACATAACTTTTGTATTAATACCTTCCATATAAAATTTAATTATTACAATATAATATTTCTACATGCAAGTATCTGTAGTCATGAAAATCACGCCATGGTTAGGAAATAACTCTAAATTATCATTAATGCACTAGATACAAATATATAAGACTTAATTTCCTGAACAAAATTAATGTCATCATCTTTCTATCCATGATCAGCTTTTCCTGCCACTCTCTTATTTTCACATCTAAAGCTTTTCCACATTTCAGATTCGCACGGTGCTCAGTATATTCTTTTCAGTCTCATATAGCAGATTCATTTGACAAAACACGACGTACATTCTATATTCTTAATATTTTATTATGATATTTGAGATAAGATGACTTTGAACATTACCTTTGGAGTTAGGTATTTCAGGTGAATAAAGGGGATACTAAGCATTTCTATGGGGAGATGGGTGTGAATGTCAGGTTGCTATTGGTTATGGATGTAAGGTTTTAAAGGCCGCTCATGAATGGCAGCGCAAGGGACAGTGGCAATACCTTAGCTATCAAGACAATAACCTACATACCAACCATATATAATCATGATCAGCGTTCAAGGACCATCTCCACCCAAGACAGGACCAGGGAAGGTCAGGCAATTGTTGCTGATGGCTCAGTAGGTAAACCTATAGGCTCCCCTATCTGTAACTCACAATGATGGTGAGGTTGTAGACAATACAAGAAACTACCGAGCTTCAGATTGGTTCGAACCCTAGTCCACAAGATCACCAGGCAGAGGCGTTTCCATTAAGCTATTGCAGCATATCGTACGAAACATGAAAGGTAAATTACAGACGTTATGTATAGAAGGGGCATTGTGTAAATGTGTTATGGTGTTGGGTCTAGAGTAAACAATGTGGGTTGAATGTGGGGTGTGGGGGGGGAGGGGGGCGGGTTAGAGGTTGAGGGCGTGAAAGAAATGCATTGGTGTGGAGACACGATTTTGTGTGTCAGGTGCCAGACAAGACACTTATCAGCAAGTGTTTATATCAGTCTGAACATAGCTGTTCTGTCAAATATTAACTGGTGTTAATGTCCTAGTGTTACAACAACTAAAGTTATCTGCTGCTGCTTTTATATCAAATGAGCAAACGTTTGAATGTTTGATATGATAGAAAAGGCATTTACGTTACACAATATTTTTTTTCCGCTTCAAAACACCAAAATAATTCTTAGTTGAAAAGTCCTTTGACTCCTAAACATCAATGAGAGAGAGAGAGAGAGAGAGAGAGAGAGAGAGAGAGAGAGAGAGGTTATTTCTCCCTCTTTCCCCTAATTTCAAGAGAATTTTTTCTCATTTGAAATTAATTCCTTATACTAATCATTCATTTGTGGACAGTGAATCGATGGCAATGAATGTCATATTATGAAAATGGTAAAGATAAAATAACGGGAAATAAAGATGATAAAATACATCTAGAGCAACACAAAAATTATCAAAGCTTTTTTCCTTTTTTTACGATTTAGCTTTATTTGAGTTTGTATTTACACTATCCTCTCTCGGAGAAAATGTTTTTTTTCAAGGGTAAAAAATAATTTTAGACTTTCACAAAAGGAAAATTTTGGTTATGATGGATTATAAGGTTTCAATTCTTACTCATTAGAACAATAATGATGATGACCTTGATCTGACAGTAAAAAAAAATCTCACAGAAGGTTTTGTAATATTCTTAATTTTGGAAACATTGTAAAAGATAAACTCAAAATTCATAAAATTCCAGCAGGTGTGATAAGGAAGAGTACAGAATACTACGGTTGAAAAATGAGTTGTTGTGGTTGTGATGAGTATGTCCCTAAGACCTCATAGGGTTTTGCTCTTGGAACATCTTATAAGAGCTGGATAGTTAAGAGGATCAACAAATAGATGAAAAGTTCATAACATCCAACAGATTCTACCCGAGACGCAACATCTGTAGCCAATAGATGACAGGATCGAAATTGATCAAAACACAGACTTTAAGGGGTCTGGTGCGAGCACGAAAATGTCATAATATTGCTCAAGGCTGCGTAATATGAGAGATAGTTACGACTAAAACTTATAATAATCTATTTTTTTCTGGATTGGCTATCAGAAGTGTAAACAATTATAATGGGAAATGTAAAAAATGGGGGACAAGAAAATGAGTAAAAACAGTGACAATAATCGAAATAAATTTTAGATAACTTGGGGGGAGTAGAGGAGTGAAAAGTTTCGAATAATTCCTTACGAGGCAAATATAAAATTTGTTAAATAAAAAAAAAAACATTAAAGAAAAATACGCCACAACGGTAATTTCTCTCTCTCTCTCTCTCTCTCTCTCTCTCTCTCTCTCTCTCTCTCTAAAAAAAAGAAAAAAAAACAATGCCTCCCTCAAATAAAAACGAAAAATAAAAAGAAATAATTACATACCGAATTAGACTTAGGAAATAAAATATATTCATAAAATAAAACCCAGAAGAATAAAGAATATGTCTTATGACGGTATACAAATTAAATTAGTTTTATAATAAATTATCAGGAAATATTTAAGTTTTTTTACGAACGATACAAAACTTTCTTAACTATTAATTAACTTGGGAAACAAAAGATTCCTTCAAAAGCTAGAGAAAATAATATAACTAAAATAACTAACAGAGAATACTTGCTAAATGGCTTAAAGAGTACAGATATAACCATAATTTATATATATATATATATATATATATATATATATATATATATATATCACTTTTGAAATCGAAAAATAGATATAACCTTGGTTCCCTTCTTTTAATACATTTCAACATTGCTTCTACTTTTCTTCTTTATACGTTCTAATATCATTGTGGTGCGATGTCTTGAGAGTGGTCTTGAACAAACGCAGACCAACTTCGCAATCAGGGAAGCCATTACCACTTGACAAATTAAATTAGCTTCGAGTTAGTTGCGGAACTAGGCCCCAAGGACACACATCCTCTTGGGCCACTGTTTGGGGTTGGGAAATTTTGGGGGTGGCTGGCCTACGTTCACTACACAATAACAAACTGGTTTGCTTATGTAGTCTGTATGTATGCGTTTTGTATTTTATTATATAAATACGAAACACAGAACTACCAGGTTAACCATTGTGACGTGGAGAGAGAGAGAGAGAGAGAGAGAGAGAGAGAGAGAGAGAGAGACAGAGAATGTTTTATAAACATACATAAAGTTGGAATACGCACACAAACACACGCACACACACACACACACACACACACACACATATATATATATATATATATATATATATATATATATATATATATATATATATATATATATATATATATATATATATATATATAGCTTTTGAAAGAAATAGAAAAAAGGGAAAACGAAATATAGAGCTACCGAGGATTACAGAGAGAGAGAGAGAGAGAGAGAGAGAGAGAGATTACATAGGGAGAAGAAACTTTAATCTTCTGAATGCAGATATAAAGTCGTGAAATCTAATAACGGGATTCAAGTAACATTCGATATAAATCCTCGGAATCCATTCAATTTCTCATAAGCTTTCCAGGAGATAACCATTATATATATCTTAGCTCCGAATTTGAAATACTTCACAAATACGTTATTAGCGTACTCATTCGGAGTAATACCTGATATTTAATGACGATAATTGCATATGGTATAAATCTATTATCGCACTTTGCGTAAAACCTGAAGGGACATTTTTATAATCAGTATTGTACGCAGAATTTTGTAAATGAATACGCGTTTTGTACGTGACTGTTTATAAATAAAAACGTGTTTTTCACGTGGAAATATATAAATAAACACGTGTTCTGTACGTGGACGTTTTATATATAAAGAAGTGTTTGGAACTGGAAGTTTATGAATGAAGACATTTTTTGTACATGAAATCTTATAAATAAGAACGTGTTTTGTACGTGGATGTTTCAATTGAAGACTTGTCTTTTGGGGAATGTTTATAAATGAAGAGTGTTTTGTAAGTGGATATTAATAAATGAAGACATGTTTTTTTACGTGAACGTTCATAATTGAAGATGTGTTTTGTACGTGGATGTTTATATGTAAAGAAGTGTTTCTTACTGGAGATTTAAAATGTTGACATGTTTTGTACGTGGAAATGAAGACGAGATTTGTACATTGCTATTAATAAATGAAGACATGTTTTGTACGCGAATGTTTAAAAATGAAGACGTGTTTCATATTTGGATGTTTATAAATGAAGAAGTGTTTTGTGCGTGGATGTTGATAAATGAATACTTGTTTTCTACATGAATATTTATGAATGAAGACGTATTTTGTATGTGGATGTTTATAAAGAAAGATTTTTTTTACGGCAATGTTTGTATATGGTGACGTATTCTGTACATGTATGTTTATAAATAAAGATATGTTTTGTATATAGTTTATGAATGAAGGAGTTTTTTGTACTTAGATGTTTATAAATGAGGACGTGTATTGTAGGTGGATGTTTATAAATGAAGAAATGTTTTGCATGTGAATGTTTATAAATGAAGAAGTGTTTTGCAAGTGGATGTTTATAAATGATGAAGTGTTTTGTATGTGAATGATTATATATGAAGACACATTTTACAAGTGGATTTCTGTGATTGAAGACATGTTTGGTATGTGTATGTTCATAAATGAAGATGTATTTTGTTTGTGTATCTTTTATAAATGAAGACGTGTTTTGTACATGTATGTTTATAAATTAAGACACGTTTTCTATGTGGATTTCTGTAAATGAAGACGTGTTTGGTATGTTGATGTTTATAAATGAAGACGTGTTTTGTACGTGTATGTTTATTAATGATGACGTGTTCAGTTCAAGGACATTTATAAATGAAGATGTGTTTTGTAAATTTCTGTTTATAAATGAAGATGTATTTTGTATATTTATGTTTATAAACTAAGAAGTCTTGTGTACATGGATTTTGTATGTGGACATTTACAAATGAAGACGTGTTTTGTACATCGATTTTTTAAATGAAGATGTGTTTTTTTACGTGGATTACTATAAATGAAGACCTGTTTTGTACGTGAATGTTTATAAATGAATATTTGTTTTGTACATGGATGCTTATAAATGCAGACGTGTTTAGTATGTGGAAGTTTATAGGTGAAGAATTATTTTGTACATGGATGTTTATAAGTGAAAAATTGTTTTGTACATGGATGTTTATAAATGAAGACATTTTTTGTATATGGATGCTTTTAAATGAAAACATTTTGAACGTGGAAGTTTATAAATGAAGACTTGTTTTGTATGTGGATGATTATAAAATGAAGACTTGTTTTGTATGTGGATGTTTATAAATAGACATGTTTTGTATGAGGATTTTTATAAATGAAGACATGATTTTTATGTGGATGTGTATGAATGTAGACTTATTTTTTGTGTGGATGTTTATAAATGAAGACATATTTTGTACATGGATGTTTATAAATAAAGACTTGCAATGAACGTGGATGTTGTAAATGAAGACTTTTTGTTATTAGTGGATGATTATAAACGAAAAACTGCTTTGAAAGGAGATGTTTATAAATGAAGACTTGTTTTATACGCGGATGTTTATAAATTAGGATGTGTTTTGTGCGTTAATGTTTATAAACTAAGACGTGTTTTGTTTGTGGATCTCTATAACTAAAGACATGTTTTGTGTGTGAATGTTTATAAATGAAGACGTGCTTTGAACGTATATGTTTATAACTGAAGAAATTTTATATATGGTTGTTTATAAATGAGACGTGTTTTGTATGTGAATGTTTATAAATAAAGATGTTTTTGTGTGTGAATGTTTATAAATGAAGACGTGATTTGTATGTGAATGTTTATAAATTAAGACGTCTTTTGTATGAGAATGTTTATAAATGAAGACGTGTTTTGTCTGTGAATGTTTATAAATGAAGACGTGTTTTATCTGTGAATGTTTAAAAAATAAAGACTCTTTCGTATGTGGATGTTTAAAATAAGGACGTATTTTGTACGTGGATGTTTAAAATTAGGAAGTGTTTTGTACATGGATGTTTAAAATTAAGACAAGTTTTGTACGTGAATGTTCATAAATGAAGACGTGTTCTGTCTGTAAATGGTTATATATGAAGACGTGTTTTGTGCGTGGATGTTTTTATAAATGCAGACAGAGATGTTTATATATGAAAATGTGTTTAGTATGTAATGTTTATAAATGCAGACATAGATGTTTATATATGAAGACGTGTTTAGTATGTAATGAAGACGTGATTTGTATGTGAATGTTTATAAATTAAGACGTGTTTTGTATGAGAATGTTTATAAATGAAGACGTGTTTTGTCTGTGAATGTTTATAAATGAAGACGTGTTTTATCTGTGAATGTTTATGAATGAAGACTCTTTCGTATGTGGATGTTTAAAATAAGGACGTGTTTTGTACGTGGATGTTTAAAATTAGGAAGTGTTTTGTACATGGATGTTTAAAATTAAGACAAGTTTTTTACGTGAATGTTTATAAAGGAAGACGTGTTTTGTCTGTAAATGGTTATATATGAAAACGTGTTTTGTGCGTGGATGTTTTTATAAATGCAGACAGAGATGTTTAAATATGAAGACGTGTTTAGTATGTAATATCTATAAATGCAGACAGAGATGTTTATATATGAAGACGTGTTTAGTATGTAATGTTTAAAAATGCAGACAGAGAGGTTTAATACGTGTTTAGTATGCAATGTTTATAAATGCAGACAGAGATGTTTATATATGAAGACGTGTATTGTACGTAATGCTTACATATGAGGACGTGTTTTGTACGTGGATGCTTATAAGTGAAGACGTGTTTTGTACATAATCTTTATAAACACAGACATGTTTTGTAAGTGGATAATTATAAATGAAGACATGTGTTACACACTTCGTATCATAATCCTTGAACAGAGTTGAAATATGGTTTTGGAAACACATTCCATATGGAATTACAATGCAAAGTACATTTACTTGGAAAATGTCGATATATTTAGCGATGAGGTTGAATTTAGTAATGAAATTTCGTTTTTTTGGGAAAAAAGTTTTTTTTTTATATAAGTGTAAAAATTTTGAATAAGAGAATTGTGGGAACAAAAAATTTAATTATCATTTCTAGTACGGACGAATAAGTTCCTTCTGCTGTTTGTGTCAATCACAGAAGTTAATTCTGCAGTTTGAGAAAAGTTAAATTTGAAGTTGAGAAGAACAAAAAAGTTAGTTTTGCATTCTGTAAGGATAAAATAAAATAATTTTTTAATTTGGAGAAGAACAAATAAGATAATTTTTGAATTTAGTTTGGGATATAAAATTTTATTTTGAATGTTGGATAGAAAAATTATAACTATTTTTTTTTTTTTTTGGGGGGGGGAATTCATATAGGATACAAATGTAAATATTGAATCAACTATCCTAATAGCATATATCTCCCACAAAGACGTATTATAGAGGATATTATTATTATTATTATTATTATTATTATTATTATTATTATTATTTTTATTATTATTAATTGTCAAGCTACAGCAGTAGCTGGGAAACCAAGATGCTATAAGCCCAAGAGGTCCAACAGGAAAAGTAGCCCATTAAAAAAGAAAGTAAATAAGGAAATAAATAAATTACAATAGACGTAATGAACAATTGAAATAGAATATTTTAAGAGAAGTAACTTTAAAATCTTTTATATAAAAGTATAAAAACCTCAAAATTACAAGAGGAAGAAATATAAGATAGAATAATGTGCCAGAGTGTACCCTCAAGCAAGAGAACTCTAACCCATGACCATGGAAGACCTTGGTACTGAGGATATGGCACTACCCAAGACTAGGGAACAAAGGTTTGATTTTTGAGTGTCCTTCTCCTAAAAGAGCTGCTCACCAAAGCTAAAGACTCTCTTCTACCCGCACCAAGATGAAAGTAGCCACTGAACAAATACAGATGAAAATGGATTAAAAAGGAGAATACTCTAGTATGCCTCAATTGAGTAATAAAAGTTGTAACAACCTTACAGTTCTTACGCTTTTTTATATAAAAGAGCTGTAGCTTTTTTAAGAAAATCACTTTTGAAATTCTCAACAGATTATGTCAACTGCTCACAGAAAGAATAAGATGGAAGATAACCACGCCACGAATTTTAGTGAACTTTGTCAAGATGTGAATGTTGATAGTTGAATGCATTCAAAAGAGCTTTATTCCAGATGCACCAATATCAAGAGCGCTTTAATTTTCTTAATTGTGAGCGTCGAAAATTCGAGAAAACTTCATCCGTAAGTCTGCATCAAAACCATCCATCAGTAATCTACTTTTTGTAAACCCACTTACATACACAGACAAGGCAAAGGATCTTTGCACAAAGGAGTCCTTGTTGTCATTATATCACTTGAAACCTGTTTGCCTGATTTACATGGAAATGGAACCACCCCGAATTTCGTCCGTTGTTTTCGCGAACAAATGACAGACGCACTCAGAGGACCTAACTTTATAGGATTCGCACTTTGCTATAATAAACCATCTTTGGATCTTACAGAGAAGCTTTTTCAGTTTCCTCTCCAGGATAAGATTCAGAAAAAAACAATATATCTTTCTCTCGTGTTTCCACAAAATTCGTTTCAAAACTTCGTTTCCTTCAAGGAGGGTTTTAAATTCGTTTTCTTTTTCCACCCAAATCTCACTTGATTTCGTTTCCCCGTGTCTTTATTTCGAGATTTCTTTCTCTTTTTAGTGTATTCCGATCACCCCTATCCTTCCCTCGACCCTGCCCCCGGTGTTCCAGAATTCTTTTCGGTGCAACTCAGGTCACGTAAAGCCAAAGTGGACCAACGCTGGTCAGGGAGGAGTTACCCTTAGCCGCAATCATTACTAATAAATAAGGTTTGGACGACATACAAAAGTATTTCTCCTCTTTTTGTTCTTCTTCCTTTCCTTTCCCTATCTTTTGTAACCAGGATGGAGGATAGTCAGGATGTTGGTAGGAGTGAAGGAAAGGAAAGGGGGGAGGTTGTGGTGATAGGGGTAACAAATGTGGGAGAAATGTTCTTGTGTTTTCAGACATGATTGCAACATCGTAGTTCGCTGATTAAGTGTGAAGTCGACCGCCATGTTGAAAAGAGCAGAGGACTTTAAAGGGTAAGTTAATGATTACCCTTCTGGGAAAAACAAACACAAATGGAGGTTTCGTTTTTATCACATGGGGAGACCATAGATATTCATTAGTCCATGTATTTTGACGAACAGTAAATAAAAAAAAAAAGTATGATGTCAGCAGAGGTTATCAGTCTTTAGTCGTTAATTGCAACTGTTAAAGAGTTATTTTCATTTACTTTCTATTTTATTTATCTTATAGTATACTTAAAAAAGACAGCACAAACCAGCTGTCTTCAGGTGTTGACAGCAACTGAAAACGGGGTACAGTGAGCCGTGACCTAGTTTCTCAGTTTATTTATTTTTATTTCAGAAAACTATAAGATCATTGCAAGGCATAACATTAAGGGTTGTTGAAGGAAACTTTCCTAATATAATCGATTACAGCTAGATAGTAATTTATCTACTACTACTACTACTACTATTATTATTATTATTATTATTATTATTATTATTATTATTATTATTATTATTACTTGCTAAGCTACATTCCAAGTCGGAAAAGCAGGATGCTATAAGCCCAGGGGCTCCAACAGGGAAAATAGCCCAGTGAGGAAAGGAAACAAGGAAAAATAACATTTTTAAGAAGAGTAACATTAAAGTAAATATTCCCTATATAAACTATGAAAAACTAACAAAACAAGGGGAAGAGAAACAGGACAGAACAGGACATCTGGGTGTACATTCAAGCAAGAGAACTCTAACCCAAGACAGTGGAAGACCTTGGTACAGTGGCTATGGCACTACCCAAGACTAGAAAACAATGTTTTGATTTTGGAGTATTCTCCAAGAATAGTTGCTTGCCATAGCTAAAGTCTCTTCTACCCTTTACAAAAGGAAAGTGGCCACTGAACAATTAAAATTCAGTAACCCCTTGGGTGGAAAAAAATTTGTTGGTAATGTCAGTGTTGTCAGGTGTATGAGGACAGAGGAGAATAAGTAGACAATAAACCAGACTATTCGCTGTTTGTGTGTAGGAAAAAAGAAAAATTAACCGTAACCAGAGAGAAGGATCCAATGTAGTACTGTCAAAAGGGGTTTGCTACGTTTCGGCGTAGCCCATTTGGCGTCGCCGTTTTAGCGTAGCTGATTCTCCATCAGAAAACTAGCAGCACTATTTGGCGTAGCCGTTAAGGCGTCAGATTTTTTCGGCGTCTTTGTTTTTGAAAACACCCAATGACTTATTTATTCATTTATGTATGGAAATTTAGAAAAAAAATCAAGGAATAATGTAAATAAAAATCTTTAATTGGAAAAAAAGTACAAATTTTATTCACCTAGAGTATAAAGGATCCTATTAAAACAATAATGGAATAATGCATATTAAAAACTTTTAATTGAAAATATTATATTACAAAATTAAAACTAAGCAAAGATTTTTTAACCTTAGGAATTAATTCTTCATTTCGTAATTATGAGCAATACCCTTCAGGAAATCAATAGGCTTTAATGACTCGACTTTCATTACTATTTTTTGTATTCTTACATCAGCATCTCTATATTTCTTTAGTTTTTTGGCAGGTGGATATCCAGCAATTAATTTTTCTTGAAATGCATCACGTCCTTTCTGAACTTTCCTCAAGGCATCAATAAATCCTTCATATGCAGTCTTACTTTACACCGGTCTTTCTGTTCACATAGCCAGAATTTTATTTCAGAATCACTTTTGCTCCTTGCATCCAAAATAAAAGGGTATCATTCGTAAATGACTTTGTTTCTTCCACGTTTTGTTAAAATATCTCCTTCCATGTCGTGAAATACGGCCTAGACAACTGAAACATGTAAATCTAAACAAAAAAAAAAAAAAAGGAAATAACAAAAACAATTCTTAAATTGGTTAAAGAGAGTGAGAACTAATTGCACTATAACATCGAAGTAGTTATTTTATGTAAACAGAAGAGGGAAATTCAATTTCTTAGAATGGTTAAAGTGAGTGAGAGCTAATTATACTTTAACAAGGAATTTATTTATGATTAGCTATATATATATATATATATATATATATATATATATATATATATATATATATATATATATATATATACAAAGTAATAGTTGACGGCCAACAGTCTCTCCGCCGAAAAATTCTGATGCCGAATCGGCTACGCCTAACTGGCCACGCCGAAATGGCGACGCCAAATGGGCTACGCCGAAATGTCTCATTCCCTGTCAAAAGACCCCATAAATCTCTAGCGGTAGTGTCTCAACAGAATTCTAGTTTACATAAAATAATTCTAATAATATCTATGTAAAGTAACAGGAAAAACAGCAATAATTTCAATAATGATGATAATAATAACAATAATCTTAATATTTACATTATTGCTAACAACATAACTATTTTTCTCTGATTTTACATACAAAATTTCTCAAAATTGTCATCTTTCCTGATCAAATAGACAACAACCAAAAAAAAAAAAATGTCAAAGGTCGATCAAAATCATGCTAAAAAGGATTCGAATTTATTAGAGGAGAGAGAAAACACGAATATTATTCCCTTTATTCCTTTCACATTCTTCCAATTCAGCCATTTTAACATCATTCGTATCTCCCGTTTCCCCTCTATGTTGTCATCTCGCCCGAAAGACCACTTTTGAAACTTCTCTCATCCATTTCGGCCCTGTTTGAGAACTCTCTCTCCTACCCAAATCCTCCCAAGGCTCCTTACAAGGAAGGGAAATGGAGGGGAAAGTTTGCGTGGGGAGGGGGGGAGAGGGGGGGGGGAGAGTCGTCGCCTGTCCCCATTAGAATACCTCATATAGGAGAAGAGAGTAATTTTTCACTCACAAAGCTTCCGTCAAAAACGGAAGACAAATCACTGAGCCATCGTCATCCAGTGCATAAATCGTTGGAGCCTTCATTCGCCTTCTCTCTCTCTCTCTCTCTCTCTCTCTCTCTCTCTCTCTCTCTCTCTCTCTCTCTCTCTCTCTCTCTCTCTGTCGCATTTTTCACCTAACCTTCGCTTTTATCCAAACATCTCTTTATTAGGTCAAAGAAAGGGAGAAAATGCAGGGATGTCATTCGTCAATATAAAGACTATTCTCTCGTGACTCTAGGGAATTTAGGGAACAATTTGGCCCCCAAACTGGCTTAGCGTTTTTTGAAATTCAAAGATTTTAAAGATAACTAAATTAATTATCTCTTAATAAATGTCTTTCAGTAACTGTTAATGTATTAACTAAAACAAATATTCAAACATTGTTGCAAGGTGTATGATGGAAAAAGATTATACATTCATGAAAAGATCGCTCCAAAGAGATATTTAAAATGCATTATACATTCATGAAAAGATTACTTCCATAAGATGATTACAATGTAGTGTATCTATTATATTTTTACACGCATCTGAAGTCACTTCTAAAGTAAATATTAAATTTTGTCAACTTGTAACAAATATTTGTAAAAGAACCAAAGAACTGTGAATTGAAAATAATTATTACTGAATATGTTATATAAGATTAAGAGATAATAAATAAATTATAAATAATTACTTGGACTAAATATACACACTACTCAATGTTTTTAGGAGCCTGATGAGTAGCCGAACACCGCTATTTATATTAATGTTTAATGGAAACATGATAAAGTAAGTGGATGGAAAGATAAAAAAAAAATGACAAGGAAGTAAAACGTTATAATAGAAAAGAATTAAATAAAAAAATGAGAGGCTAACCTTAATGATAAAAGTACTCCCTTCTTGAAAGACAGAAGATTATAATAATCCAGGCAAAAGCAAGCAGTCCTAGAATTCCAAAGCTTTTAAGCGGAAGGAAACAAACCATTTATGATCTGAGGATCCGTATGCTAATTTATACTTGGTTGGTACGAATAGAGTTAGTTAAAAGAGGGATGAGCTATAGATGTGAATAAAACTAGAACAAAATTTCAAAGGAATGTTAGAAGAGAACACATTTCTTTACAAATTTTACAAAAAATAAATAAAACGTGTATTTTTCCTTGTAAACTAAAATAAGAATAACTCGTTCTCCGCTATTTTATTAAGGATGAATTTTGTTAAGATTTATATAAAAATTAAATGACATTTTTTCATTAATTCTCCTCTAAATAAAACGTTTCTCTTCATTCTTCTTATTGAAAGTCATTCTGTTCTGGATAAACTCTTCTTTTCATTCTTCTTCTTCAATGTCATTCTACTGTGAATGAATTCTGAGTAGTCTTGGACAAACGTGGACCAACATGGTAATCAGCGAGGCCATTACCACTTGGCAAATTCAGTTTCCTTCAAGTTAATTGAGGATCTCGACCACGAAGTCGCCTCCTTGTGAGGCTTCATTGTTGAACTGTTAGTTTGAACGACGCGTGTGTGTATGTATGTTTATGCATGCCAATGCAAGTACTGCTCATTCTTTACCCTATTAATTAATAAAATTATTGAAAAATAGTAGTCGTATATCATAGGCTCTTTCAAATACCACTACTAACAAATACGATATCATAATCACCTTATTTTCACACTTTCGCCAAAAGTATAGAATTGTCGATCAAACTTGTAATATACATTTATTAAAAAAAAAAAATAGGGCCTGCTCAATAAGTATGAAAAAAAAACATGGATGAAAAATTAAGAAATACAGAAATCATATATCATTATAAGGTCATTTTTTTCGTTACTGGGAGGACAGAGAGAAATAAATTTCATGCCTTTACGTAGACTGAAGCTGGCAATAAGAATAAATGGGAATACACAGTAAGGTATTACGGAAGACGAATTTCAACCAGTAGTTGTTAGTCAGTGACGACAGGTTTAAAGGTCCCTCATGATGAATGGCAGAGGCAAGTGACAGGAAAATGCCTTAGATACAGACCATATGAATATATGATAAGTCCCCAACCTTTCCTTCTCCATTAAGCTAGGACCAGGGAGGATCGGGCAATGGCTGTTGATAACTCAGCAGTTTTTGAGGTTACACACACACACACACACTTTGAAACTATGGAGCTTAATCGTGTCTCGAACCCCCGCCGACAGATTAAAAGGCAGCAACGTTTCCGGTAGTTTACCATAGTGCATTGAATCACAAACATACTGAACAATCTTTTAAAACTATTAAAACATTTAAAGTTTATAATCAAGTATTATGCTAATTTTTCTACCATTAAGAGCTCGAGGGTAACTATATAAAGATTTCTAGCGAATTTTACATGAAAAAAAATAGAAGGGCCTTAAATAAATAAATAAATGAATGTATATATATATATATATATATATATATATATATATATATATATATATATATATATATATATATATATATACACACACACATATATATATATATATATATATATATATATATATATATATATATATATATATATATATGTCTTATTTATAACTGTAATCGAACAGTTTAACATGTTTTTTTCAAAAAGGCCCATAAAAGAAACACAGGAAATATGAATAAATCACACTATATTTCGGTCAATAAACATCGACCCTCTTCAGGATGTGAAGTAAAAGTAAAGAATACAGTGGAGAGTGACGGTTTATATATGAAAGCAAAAGGGTGTGTTCAATTGTTCTATAGTTGTTATAATTGCTGGAAGGATTAGCCAAATTTAATTACATCCAGGTGCGTGTTCTTATTGTTGAGCCGCTTGGAGGAAGTCTTGACCTCTGATGCATGTCTGGTGGTCGGTTTCCGTGGATTATCTTCTTAATGATAGGGTTGAGAAGAGTATTGTCCACTGTGTCAGCTTTCCATTGGCCCCCAGATAGGTTTATTGTGTTTGATTGATTTATGATGGCTGATTCCAGGATTTTCCTTCTGTACGGACAGGTACTCTTAAAAAGCAAAGACGACTGACTCCAGTTAATCTGGTGCCCTAAATCCCTAAGGTGAATGAAAATCCCCGAGTTTTCATACCCATATCTAACAGATCTTTTGTGTTCGGATAATCTTTGAGATAGCGAACGGCCAGTTTGCCCAACGTACACTTTTTCACAGTCCCTACATGGTATTTTGTAAACGCCGGCTTCTATTTCTCTTTTATTTTGATAAACATTAATAAGGGCGCTTCCTATGGTCTTTGGATATGAAAAAACAAAGGGGTTCTCAGTTTTGATATGATTTGTTATATTTTTAATACCTTCTATATATGGAAGTTTTATCTTATTTTTAAAATCTCTTTGGTTAGTAACATCATGATCTTTATAATATATCGTGTTGGCTTTGTTGATGGCCTTTTCTATGACATACGTCGGGTAGAATAGCTGGGCGAGTTGTTTACGGATGATTTCAAATTCTTTATTTAGGTAGGCTGGGGAACAGATTCTCAAACCTCTAAGAAATAGATTGCAAGCTACTCCAATTTTTACAGAAATGTCGTGATAACTAAAAAAGTGAATGTAGGAAATAGAGAAAGTTGGTTTTCTATACACAGTGAAATTATACCCCGTCGATTCCCTTATAATTAGTATGTCCAAAAAAGCTAATTTTCCATCTTTTTCCCATTCAGTTTTAAATTTTATGCTAGGGACTAGGGAATTTAGATTATTGAAAAATATATTGAAATCTCCCCAGCTATCGTCCCAATATGTGAAAATGTCATCAACATAGCGTTGCCAAACCATGTTTGTAGGTTTAATTGTTGTTAAAATTTCTGTTTCAAAGTATTCCATGTAGAGGTTAGCTAAAATTGGAGATAACGGGCTGCCCATACTACAACCAAATTTCTGTTTGTAAAAATTTCCATTGAAAGAGAAAACGTTATTTGACACGCTTAGTTTAATTAACTTAATTGTTTTTTCAATACCGAGGGGGAAGTGATCTTCGTAAGGGATTAATTTTTCCCTCAAAAAACCTTATACGTCGTTGATCGGGACCTTTGTAAATAGGGATTCTACGTCAAGACTCAAGAGTTTTACATTGTTTACGGGGATATTTAATCTATTGAATTTCTGGATGAAGTCCTCTGCATGCTTAATATGAGCTGAAGAAAAGCTCCCTAGAAAGGGAGACAGCAAGTCTGCTAACCATTTTGATATATTATATATAAATGACCCTTTACATGAAACGATTGGGCGTAAGGGAATACCGTCCTTATGAGTTTTTACGGGCTCCCAAAAACTCATAAGTACGTTGGGCAAACTGGCCGTTCGCTATCTCAAAGATTATCCGAACACAAAAGATCTGTTAGATATGGGTATGAAAACTCGGGGATTTTCATTCACCTTAGGGATTTAGGGCACCAGATTAACTGGAGTGAGTCGTCTTTGCTTTTTAAGAGTACCTGTCCGTACAGAAGGAAAATCCTGGAATCAGCCATCATAAATCAATCAAACACAATAAACCTATCTGGGGGCCAATGGAAAGCTGACACAGTGGACAATACTCTTCTCAACCCTATCATTAAGAAGATAATCCACGGAGACCGACCACCAGACATGCATCAGAGGTCAAGACTTCCTCCAAGCGGCTCAACAATAAGAACACGCACCTGGATGTAATTAAATTTGGCTAATCCTTCCAGCAATTATAACAACTATAGAACAATTGAACACACCCTTTTGCTTTCATATATAAACCGTCACTCTCCACTGTATTCTTTACTTTTACTTCACATCCTGAAGAGGGTCGATGTTTATTGACCGAAATATAGTGTGATTTATTCATATTTCCTGTGTTTCTTTTATGGGCCTTTTTGAAAAAAACATATATATATATATATATATATATATATATATATATGTATATATATATATATATATATATATATATATATATGTATATATATATATATATATATATATATATATATATATATATATATATATATATATATATATATATATATATATATATATATATACAGTATTTGTATATAATACCTTATGTTAAGCATAGCAAAATCTACAGTATTTGTATACATTAGCTTAGGTTTGCTAATAACTATATTGTCATTACTCGTGTACTTTCTTCTTACGTGATAAATATGACTGACTGAAAGAATTTCTGATTGTTCTTATAAAATTGGCATAACGACAGGAAACTGTAAATGCAGAAAAACAATGGTGAAAAACAACACAAAATAAACGCATTGAAAGAAATAGTTTTGGTGTAAGATTAGAATAAAAAACTAAATTCGTAGAAATCAAATATACTAAATTATCAATATGAAACGTTAAACGAAAATATAAAATAAACTGTATGCTAACAGCAGGCATTCATAATGTTACAATACTCACTGGTAAT
>NC_090741.1:84484763-84492263 GCF_036898095.1 Palaemon carinicauda | reverse complement strand
ATATATATATATATATATATATATATATATATATATATATATACATATATATTTTATATATATATATATATATATATATATATATATATATATATATATATATATATATATATATATATATATATATATATATATTATATATATGTTTATGTATGTATATATAAAAGTATCAAATAAACAAAACTAGTCGAAATGAGCTATCAAAGAACAAATCTATCATATTCTTAGAAACAATTAAATCAATAAAACATAAATCTCAATAGAATCACCAAATCTAAAACGTTTTGATGTATCTAGATTTTTGTTAAACGGACCCCAAAGAATACATTGGATGGCTTTTATCCCTCAGCCAATGTAATCTATCACAAGTGAGGTCACTGAAAAAACGACCTTTGACCTGACCATAGTGATCAATGACCTTTCCCGAGATATTGATGGTTTTAAGGGTGGCTTTTTTTCGGGTCTGAACCAGACGATTAAGAAATGGATAAACTCGGATGCTGGAAGAAAGGGCGATAAATGTTTGGAGGAATAGTTCGTGTTGGGAATGGGATAATAGGTTATTGTTAATATGTGACAAATAACATTTAAGGTACATAAATGACTTAGAAGGCTAAATGATATATGAAAGGAATAACGCAGAGAGGCGAGGCGATATAGGGTAGTGATGATGATTAATAATGGACACCAAACGATGAATATTTGCTTCGTTGAATGAAATATAAAAATACTGAATAATGTCGTTATTGAATTAATAAATTACACGATACAGTAATGATCCCTTATTATTACAGATAAAAAAAGTGGACAAAATCACACAAAATCATGATACCGGATTTAAGTCAATAAATATTAGTAATAAAAAAGAGAAAATAATATAATCAGTCGTAATATGTAAAAGCAGGTTGGAGACAACAAAACGACAATTCTTGCTAATGGATAATTTAATTAACCATGTTGAGATCATGTATGAGTTGGGATGACTATTAATTTATATATTGAATACCCTACGATATAAATCATAATAATGAATAATTTGCAAAGATGAAAAATGATGAGGATTTCCTGATGAGAACCTATCATTCATTCTTGTAGCTGGGATGATTAATAATTTGCAGTGGAAAAATGATGAGTATTTCAAAAACCAAATCGGCGTCAGTGTCAGGTTAATGTAACGCCAAAGTAGTTACGAGGAATCAACCCTGACAATAATTAAAAAGGCATGACAGGTAGTAGGTGAAACATATGTAATAAAATATTTCATACTTGAATATAGAGGAAGTAATGTCTTCTCACTGGAGAATTATTCAAAATTTGGAAAATCTTCTTTATCGGGCAATCAGTCCCATAGACTGGCATTTATTAGCTTTCTAATAAAACAAAGAAATTACTATGATTTCTTCAAAATAAATAATGCAAATAGCATAGCCAATATTCATATAATACTGAAGTTAAATCTTTAAATGTATCGCTCAAAAAACAATACATTAAAAATACAAAATAAATATGAAATATTTGTTTAAAAAATAATGTGAAATGTCAAACATTTTTTGTGTGTGATTACATATGGACAATTTTGTTTCATTTAAAAAGTAAAAAGATATGAATAATACTGACGGGAACTGAATTGCTCGAAATGTTTAATTTAACAAGATTTATATACAAATTGAAGTCATGATGAAAATCCGGAAAAAATAATTATATCTCGAATGGATGCGAATAAATTGGAACTTTGATGTGTAACCCATCTGTAAACATAGTTTGAATAGCATTTAACTAAGGAGATATGCCAATAGAGCTTGGCTGTAATGGCTTGTGTATAATTGAGAGAGAGAGAGAGAGAGAGAGAGAGAGAGAGAGAGAGAGAGAGAGAGAGAGAGAGAGAGAGAGAGAGAGAGAGAGAGAGAGAGGAAAATTTACACAATAAGAGAGTAAAGATGAATTCGATCAAATTTTATCATAAAAGTTGCATTATAAAACGACTACCACAGAAAGAGTACCGTCCAAAGAACGAAGCTTAGAATCACTGACGCATTTTCCCGTAAACAATGCGTATACGCAGAGACCCAGCGATGCACAAACCCGAATGCCCATTTTGCACACTCGATTTCCAGTTGTTTACGCTTCTTCCTCGTTCGTGTCTCCGGTCCAAAAAACGAAACGTCCCAATTTTAGGCCGCTACTGATTCGCTCTGAACACAGCATCGATTGCAGCATGTACGATTTTGCAACCATTATTTTTGTTGTATTTTTTTAGCTCCTCCGGAAAGCGTTTTTGCCGTTCATTAATAAAGAGTGAATTTTAATTTGTTGTTTCTGTTTCTTGGGGTGAGTTTGTACTATTCAATGCTATGTGTTTGTGCATCTCTTTGTATGAACATGGTCAGGAGGAGTGACTAGAGGAGGAGGGGGGGGGGGGAGGGGGCAGGAGGCGAGGAGGACGGTGGAATTGTGGGGGAAAGTAGACATCTTAAATTGGGGGAAAGAGCGGAGTCAAAGCAAAAAAAAAAAAAAAAAAAAAAAAAAAAAAAACTTCAAGTTTGATCAACAGATTAATATAATTGTAAACAAAAAGTCTAATAAAGACTGCTACAAGGCCTATTGGAAAGAACATTTATAGCACAAGTAGCCTTAAGCATCAAGTCAAGTGTCAAGATACTACATTCACAGGAAGAAAACTTGATGCTTTAGGTAACAAAAGATCATAATTTGTATAACTTTAATTTTTTTACTATGACTTTAAAAAGGTTTATTCTTGATGACAATGTCTCTCTTCCTTTTTGGGGCTCTGGTCAATAAAAAATAAAATAGAATGAGATAAAGTAGTATTGATAATTGTAGATTAATAAAGAATAATATTTGAAAGATCCTAACTTTCTTAAGCTCTAATGTGGACTGATTATTTTAAAAGGCAAGAAAACAAATTTTTCCTTTCCTCTTAACCTAAGAGTTAAGGGGAGTGTTATTCTCTTGTATTAGTCCTCTCACCCTGCTACCCACAGAAGAAACTTCACAATCAAATACAAAACTTCTCTATTGGTGAACAAAGGTACAATTGGACTTAATGAAATTACCCAGAAATATTTTACCTTGCCGGGGAATCGAATTCCGGACCCCGACCTAGTTGTGTGAGAATCCTAATTACTGGACAACAAGGATAAAAAAAAAAAAAAAAAAAAAACACTCACATACAGACATGAACACACACCAAAATATAGGTGTCACTGCTGAATAATTATCTATTTTTAATGAAACAATAAATAAAGGATACTTAAGGTAAATATTCCAAATACTGACTAAAGTACATTAAAAAAACAATAAACATAGTTATTTCTATTGATATGTGTGCCCGTCAGCACAAAATGTAGACTAAGTACCTCTAGAAAATTCAATTTCCCCTGCTGTCTTCAAAACACTAACTAAACAAAACAGTTCAGGAAAATCATGTTTGTCGAAACCACACTCCACATGATAAAAGGATATTCAAACTCTTTCAAAAAATTAATTTGTTTGGTATTCAATGTAGAGAATATCAGATTTTTTGTGAAAGTGAATCGCCTTTCTAAAATTAATCAATGCACTCAATAATTTAACATCGAAAATTGCAACAATAAGCAATTGCACATGCTGTTGATGATAAGGACTTTATTAGAACCAAAAACCTTTTAACTTGGTTCATGAATATATGTTTTTTGATAGAAAAATCTTAATTCTTATATTAAAGAAAAACTAGCATTTTGGTTTCTTAGAAATAAAAATATGTAGGTTGAGATGAATATTTCTAACTTAATGAAAATTGGTGGTAATTGAATTGGTGCTAAAATATTCCAGATATAAATCTTAGTTAAGATATTACAGTTTAGGGACACTTACAGATAAGAGCCAAAACCCCAATAACTCTTTACAAAAGAATTCAGAAATTTAAAAGAAATGTCGAAATGAGCCACCAAAAATCAAAACTATTACATTTTCAAAAACAAAACCCCCAAAGAGACATAAATTTCAATAGAATCACAAAATCTACATTTTGATTAATCCAAATTTTTGTTAAACGGACCCTAAAGAATACACTGGGTGGCTTTTATCCCTCAGCCAATGCAATCTATCACAAGTGAGGTCACAGAGAAAAAACCACCTTTGAGCTAACCATAGTGATCAATGACCTTTCTCTCGAGATATTGATGGTTTTAAGGGAGGTTTTTTTCTGGTATGAACCAGACGATTAAGAAAGGGATAAACCCGGATGAAGGAAGAAAAAGTGATACATATTCGGAGGAATAGATCGAATTGGGAGTGGGATAATACATTAGTCTAAATCTGCGATAAATAACATTTACGATACATATATAAAAGATTTGAAACGGTAAATAATAAAAAAGAAAGTAATAACACATAGACGCGATATGCGATGGTTAATAATGGATACCAAACAACGAATATTTGCTTCATTGAAGGAAATATAAAAATAGTAAATAATATCAGGACTTAATTATCAATGGAGTTAATGCATAATTAACCATGACGTTATAACCATTTATGAGTTGGGATGACTATTACTATCAATAATGAATAATACGCTAAGATATTAAATTAATCAAGATGATGAATAGTTTACAAGGATGAAAATTTATGAGGATTTCATAAAGCAAATCTGTCATTCATTCTTGTAGTTCTGATGATTAATTATTTGTAGAGAGAAACTGATGAGTATTTCAAAACCCAAATCGGCGTAATTGGGTCTTTGATGCAATGCCAAAATTGTTACGATCAATCGGTCAACCCTGACAAGGCAATTAGATATTATTTATATGAATAAATACTGAATAAGTGAACAGATAACTAACATTGTACAGCGAGTAAATTAGAAAAGTTTCCTCACCGGAGAGACTCAAACTTTGCCAAATCTTATTTGTTTGGAGAAATCTCCCAGATTGGCATTCATTAGCTCTCTTCTAATAAAAAAAATACTATGACTTTCTTTCAAAATAAAAAAATAGAAAGAGTGAGAACAGTATTCATATGAAACTTTCCAGTGCATTATTTGGAAACAGTAAAGTATCTCAATAAAGAAATCCTACGATTTTCTTTTAAAAGAAATATAATGAAATATCAAACATTTATATATATATATATATATATATATATATATATATATATATATATATATATATATATATATATATATATATATATATATATATATATATATATATTATATATATATATATATATATATATATATACATATATATATATATATGTGTATATATATATATATGTATAAATAAATAAATATATATATATATATATATATATATATATATATATATATATATATATATATATATATATATATATATATATATATACATATATGCGACTATAGTCGGACAATTTTGTTACTATTATAATAAAGATAAATAAAAATAATGTTGCCGGGAACTGAATTCCGCAAAAATGTTTAATTTTTAAGATTTTTATACAAATTGTAGTTCCGATGAAATTCCAGAAAATTAATTACATCTCAAAAGGATGCGAATAAATTGGAACTTTTTTGTGTAACGCTTCCATAAACATAGTCAGAAAAGCATTTATCTATGGATATATGACAATAAAGCATGATTGTAATGGCTTGTGTTTGATTGATTGAGAGAGAGAGAGAGAGAGAGAGAGAGAGAGAGAGAGAGAGAGAGAGAGAGAGAGAGAGAGAGAGAGAGATAGAGAGAGAGAGAGAGAGAGAGAATCAGCTACGTATCAGATAATGTATATTTTGCTTAAGAGAGCTGGAGAGATAGAGAAAGAGAGAGAAGAAAATTTACGCATTAAGAAGATAAATTCGATGAAATTTTATTTAAAATATATATAAATATGTATATATATATATATATATATATATATATATATATATATATATATATATATGTATATATATATATATATATATATATATATATATATATATATATATATATATATATATATATATAAATTTCCCTACAAAACGATGATTACAGACAGAGTAGGTCCAAAGAACAAAGCTTAGAATCACTAACGCATTTTTCTCGTAAACACCGCGTATACGCAGAGACCTGGCGATGCACAAACTGAATGCCCATTTTGCAATTTCGATCTCCAGTTGTTTACGCTCCTCCCTCGGTCGTGCCTCCGGTCCAAAAAACGAAACGTCCCAATTTTAGGCCGCTGCTAAATCACTCTGAACACAGCATCAATTGCAGCATGTACGAGGTTGCAACCATTATTTTTGTTGCCTTTTTTTAGCTCCTCTGAAAAGCGTTTTTTCCGTTCACGAATAAACAGTGAATTTTAATGAGAGTTTTTTATCTGTGACTTTTGTTTTGAGCTGTAATGTTCAATGGTGTATTTGTATGAAAATGGTCAGGAGTAAGTATGAGAGCAGGTGGGGGGTGGGGGGGGGGGGTGGGCAGTGCTGTGAGGGGGAAGTAGGCATTCTATGGTGAGGGGGGAGACGAAAAAAAAAGAGAGAAAACAAACGTTTAATTTGATCAGCAGATCAATATAGTTGTAAACAACTGGTTTAATAAGGAATGCTGTAGGCAAAGTGGCAAGATACTCAAATCCCATGAAAGAGAACTTGATGCTCAAATACCAGACGGTCATACTGTGTATAAATTTAATTACTGTACTATGACTAAAAGGGGGTTTATTCTTGATTACAATACCTCTATTTCCTTTTTGGGGCTTGGGTCAAGGAAACTAAAATAAAATGATAGGAGGTAAAATTTAAATTTTAAAAATAATGATTATAATTATTTAAGCTCTAATTTGAACATAGACAATGATAATTTTAAGCATCTTGCAAACATATTTGCAGTGATATTACTCGTAAAAAGATATTATCAAATGTTTATTTTTTTTTCGATTGATAACTTCATCTAATAAGTTAGGTTATATAAAAAGGCAAAAATTAGTGATAATCTATTGTACTCCTGACATGACCTGTTGTGATGCGTGTTGGAAAAATATTCGGCATGGATGTTGGAATAAGATGATAATAATAATAATAATAATAATAATAATAATAATAATAATAATAATAATAATAATAATAATAATAATAATAATATTAATAATAATAATCAACAGATGATAAAGAGGACCTAAGTCATTTACCCCAATTACAAAAATAACAAAAACTATCACCGCAATAAACTGCAAATTCGTAAAAAAAAAAAAAATGGAAAATTTCCTAAGGTCTCCAAAAATAAAAACAAATAGAAAAGAAAGTTAAAAGTACAATAAAATGCTGACTGTAATGTAAAGAAATTTTGCAATGGCAATACCGGGAACCATAGATTAAATTGGAATTTGGGAATGAATTGAATCCGGATGAGGTCAAGACGGGTCGATGTGAAAGGTCATGGGTATTTAACTAAAAGATAAGGAAAGGTCACTCGATGTGAAGGTAGAGCCAGTGAAGATGATGTGTGTTATGATTATCATTATCTTCACTTTAATTAT
>NC_090741.1:84477263-84479763 GCF_036898095.1 Palaemon carinicauda | reverse complement strand
CTAGAGAGGCAAACTGTAGGCCGTTCACCTTGCAGGAGATATGCACTTTTTAGGCGATCAATGTTAACTAAGAAATCGTTCCGTTTCCATGGATAACAAGGAAAGGGCCTCTGAAAAGGTTTTCAGTTTCCATGGATAACAAGGAAAGGGCCCATGTAAAGGGTGTCAGCGGTGGCTTGCGAGTGTCAGTGCACACGAAGACATGTGTTGTGGTGTTTAAATCTTCCGGTGTGTTGCTTCCCTGGGGGTGTGTAAGTCTGGCTGCAGAGAATAGATTTTACTACAACATGATGTAGGCGCTGGGGGAGGTTCCAGACAGAAAAAAAAATCAGCAAGGACGACCAATGGGTCTCCATACACCATTTCATCTCCTTGAGAAATCAAGGGCGTTCATAGAAGTGGTCATTAATTCTAAGAGGACCCAGAGAAGCTGAGTAAACCAGTTGGACTTTGTGGTCAAGATTAAAATGTTCTACTATTCTGTTGGCTGCAGGGTTATAGGCAGTTGTCTGATGTAGGATTATCTCTATGAGATTTGCTAATGATGTCCACAGTTTTAGGTGAAGGAGGTACTCCGATCAGATGCAAAATGCTCTTGGATACCAAATCTAGCTATTAACCCTGACAGTAATGCAGATGTACATGAGCCGGATGTTACAGCTTGCATGGGGATGACTTCAGGCCAACAAGTGGTGCGGTAAAACATGGTAAAAGGTAACGGTGTCCTTGTGATGTGGGTAGTGGGCCTACTACGTTGAAGTGAATATGGGAAAAATTAACGTAAGATTGACAAAAGGTCCCACTCCTGAAACCATTTGTCGATGTACTTTTGAAATTTGGCATGATATGCAGATGCAGACCCAATCCTTAGTATCCTCAGTAATGCAGGGCTAAATGAACTTTAGTCTTCAGCAGCTGTGCCGTAGATAGGCATGAGGGATCTTTTCGCTGGGCTTTTGCCAGGGGGATTTAATCCAATTATTGTTATTTCTATTATCATTATTATTACTTGCTAAGCTACAACCCTAATTAGAAAAGCAGGATGCTATAAGTCCAAGAGCTCCGACAGGAAAAATAGCCCAATGAGGAGAGGAAATAAGTAAACTACAATAGAAGTAATTAACAATTAAAATAAAATATTTTAAGAACAGTAACAACATTAAAATATATAAACTATAAAAACTTAAAAAAAAGAGGAGGAGAAATGAGAGGGAACAGTGGGCCCGAGCATACCATAAAGCAAGGGAACTCTATCCCAAGACATTGAAAGACCATGGTGCAAAGGCTATGGCACTATCAAAGACCAGAGAACAATGTCGTCTTAGAAGAACTGCTTACCTTAGCTAATGAGTCTCTTCTACCCTTACCACTGAACAATTATATTGCAGTAGTTAACCCCTTGAGTGAAGAAGAGTTGTTTGGTGATCTCAGTGTTGTCAAGTTTATGAGGACAGAGGAGAATATGTAAAGAATAGGCCAGACAATTCAGTGTATGTTCAGACAAAAGGAACATGACCCATAACCAGAGAAAAAGGTCCAATGTAGTACTGTCTGGCCAGTCAAAGGACCCAATAACTCTCTAGCAGTAGTATCTCAATGGGTGGCTGGTACCTGGCCAACCTATTACTTTTAAATGGAATCCAATATATTTCTTGACAGGGCATCAGCAATGGGATTCATTTTCTCATGGTTATGTTGAACAGTGCAGTTGAATTCCACCAAGGCGCAGAGATGTTGACATTGACAGGCGGAACAGGCATCAGACCGTCGAGTCAAGGCGTACACCAAGGGCATGTTGTCCGTGCGAATGATGGACATAATCTCCAAGAAGTGGTGAAAGTGATGGTCAGCCAAATGCACCACCAGCAATTCGCAGTTGAAGTTAGAGTAGCCGTATTCCTCCGTGCAGAGATTTGTACTGAAGAAGTCCAATGAGTGAGGCGAGACGTTGACAACCTGGTCGAGTACTGCACCAATAGCAACATCACTGGCATAAGTGGAGCGAAGGAGAAGGGGCATGTAGCATAGGAAAAGTGCGAGAAGCAGCAGTTGAAAGGCCATTCTTTTCATTGCAGAAGGCCGCTGCTTGAAGGGGACTTCACTTCAGATATTTTGGCTTGCCCATGAGTGAAGCGTGAAGGGGGTAAGATTAGGGGCGATAGCTTGTAGTAAACTGTAATGATAGTTGATCATGCCAAAGTATTCTTGCAGTGTTTTGATGGTCGACAGTATTGGGAAGTTCTGAACAGCTGATACCTTCTCAGTGAGAGGGTGAATGCCTTTAGGAGTGATGCGTTGCCCTATGAACTATACTTCGTTGGCGCCAGCGATACACTTGTCGTTCTGTTATAGGCAGCCCAGAATGAGATGTAGGTTATAGTGGTATTACTCTCTGGAGGAAGAGAACACAAAAATATCATCCGCATAACATACACAGAATGGGAGGTTCCCGAAGATGCCCTCTATGAGGTGTTGAAAATTGGCCCCAGCATTACGAAGA
>NC_090741.1:84464763-84467263 GCF_036898095.1 Palaemon carinicauda | reverse complement strand
ATATATATATATATATATATATATATATATATATATATATATAGAGAGAGAGAGAGAGAGAGAGAGAGAGAGAGAGAGAGAGAGAGGAGAGAGAGAGAGAGAGAGAGATACTTATATATACACACATTCATATATATATGTATATATATATATATATATATATATATATATATATATATATATATATATATATATATATATATATATATATATATATATGTATATATATATATATATATATATATATATATATATATATATATATATATATATATATAACTATATATGTATATATATATATATATATATATATATATATATATATATATATATATATATATATATATATATATATATATATAAATATTTATATATACGCTTCCCATAGAAGAAGAAAACCCATCCCACACACTTCCCATGGCATCATCTTGCACTTGACATTCTTCCTCTTATGTTTGCAAATAACATTTCGCAGATTACTCGTCAAAACAGAACATGGTGAGAATAAAGCAACAAGAAAAATAAGTTGAGAAATGCCTTCACAGATGGCGCTGAAAGTCAACACGAGGACAATTCTGGATTTTATCAAGTTCCCTATAGGAAATATTAATGGGGAAAAGGTTCAGTAAAATCACGAACCGGAGAATTTCAGTGGAATCTCGGACGCATTTCCAAAGGTTCCCTTCTCTGGACATTCGGACTGTCCAGAATCTGCTGACGGGGCAATCAGATTACAATTTGATACCTGATGGGTAATTAGATTAGAATCCTACATCGCTTCTGTAATGGAAAATATGTAAGGACTTGACTCAAAACTTTATGGAGAGATAATTCCTTAACGTTTAGGGAAAAAGAACAAGAAAAAATGTAATGTTTTCGTCTTAAAAAACTTATGGAAATTTTGAGAAATGTTTCTAACAACGTAAAAAGGAAACATTTCAAATTTTCTTTTATTATATTCTTTAGTTTATTTTGATTCTTTAAAAAATATATTATATGAGAAAAACAGTTCTCTGTTGAAAACAATATAAACAAAATCCAATCAACTCTAAAATCAAATTCATTAGATTTTTGTTATAAAAGAAAGAATCGATAAACAATCAATGCTGAATCTAACCCAGATCCGGCAAATACAAGGTATTAATAATAATAATAATAATAATAATAATAATAATAATAATAATAATAATAATAATAATAATAATAATAATGATAATAATAATAATAATAATAATAATAATATTAAATAAACCAAATCGATCGCATAACCTCCTTTACGGAGGTGAAAATAATAATAGTAGTAATAGTAATAATAATAATAATGATAATAATGATAATGATAATAATAATAATAATAATAATAATAATAATAATAATAATAATAATAATAATAATAATAATAAGTTTTGCATTTATGAGAAATTATGGATGTCAAAACACGGAAACAAGAATGAGAATTCTAGGAAGAACATATCAAAACAGAGATCTTCGCAGGGGGAAACCTGTTGCCCTCAGGAGGGGGATAAGAGACAGGGAAAAAATGAAGCAAAAATAGCATCCTAAGGAGAAAATACTTTAATGACTATTAAAAGATGGAGTAAATTGTCAGGGTAATACAAGGGGATGAAGCTCGAGAGAGATGTAACGCATAAAATTATTAGAATTTTATGAAAGATTATATCAAATCCTTCATTGGAATCCAATAATGATTGATATTCCCAAAGCCATGATGTATATGAGGATCACATTCAAAGATTCATAACGATTGTCTTAATGTAATTTCAGGGTATATGGGAATATCTAGATATAGATCTATGAAAAGTGGCCATAGACTCATATAGAAAATGGATTACAAAACTCCTATGGAAGAGTTTTGATAAGGAGACGGGAGTGTTTTTCATCAAGTCTCCTAAAAAGAGACAAAAATGGCACTTCAAATAAGAGAGAAATGTTTTCCCCTCTCGAAGTCTTAAAGAAATGGCCGACGGTAAAACTGATTTACGAATCGGAGCATCTTTTTTGGGCAATTTGAAGTTACTTGATGATTTGAGTCGGAATGGAATTTCCATGAAATTAAGAAAGATTTTTTTTAGGAGGGAGCATTTCATTTGGCAAAGTTTTTCAATTCACGAACATCAGAGTTGATACCCATCGAAAAGGAAATTGAATTTGGGAAAATAATAGTGACCAAAATGACATACGGCGGATGATTCATAAGTGTGTGTGTGTGCATATAACATATATATATATATATATATATATATATATATATATATATATATATATATATATATATATATATATATATATATACTCAATACATATAAACATACTAAAATGAGGGAAAATAAAAGTACTGTGGTATCATCAACAACGTATTGAAGTAAGTAGATTGAAATCTAATTTCTAGAGCAAAATAAAAAAATATATATATAGGAGTTTCATCGAGTCTGCAAAGTTTCATAGATATAATGATAAAACTTGAGCAAAGTGGAAACAG
>NC_090741.1:84443188-84448188 GCF_036898095.1 Palaemon carinicauda | reverse complement strand
TTGCCAACTTTCGCCATTATAGAAGCATTTGCATGGTTTTAGTGTCCCAAGTTTAATTTTGAATCATGGGCATGAATCGCTCAAGCAACAAAGCAGACTATGTTCTTGCAGCGATTCCAGAGGACACTTCCCGGAAATCTCCGATTAGCTTTGCGACCAAGGGGAAACTCCAATAAAGTATGATGCCCTCAAAACATACCTTAAGGGACCAGTATTCACTATCGGCAGCTGCCTGTATAGCCAAACTTTTTAAGCTCTATCAACAACCGTTGGGAGACCTAAAGGCTTTTCTTGCTCTCAGGGAAATGCAGCTTACCCCAGATGGCTCTCCTTGAGAAGTTAACCTTCGTGTCCTTTGGGTACAATGCCTAGCAGAACCTTATGCTCCACCATCCTTGATATCGATTCCTTATTCATGAAGGACTTGATGATCAACGACGACGCCCTTACGGAGAGCCACTTCACCATCTCCAAGGCCTCCAATAATACGCCCACTCTTAACAAAGAGGAGAACCACTCATCACCAACCGAAGTTGACGTGAATGAGGAAGGACACAGACGGCCTCTTTGTGATATGCCGAGTAGTGACTAAACCGTGCACCACCCACTTATGCCAAGCAGTGACAAAACTTTCGACTACCCATGTATGCCGCCCCTTGCCCATGCCCCAACCAAGGACCTCTACAGCCACTTCTTGATGCCCATCACCTGTAGTTAGGCTACTACCACTCCCAGTTCAACACTGTAGTAAAGTGTGCAGACATTTGTCAGTGAGCAAAAAACTTGTAAGTTGTCCATCTCTTGTGGTGCTGGCCCTCGCCCCGTCTCACCCGTCACTAATTTTTACTTTCCATATGATGCAGGTACTGATGTGCAATTTTTGGTAGACACTGGTGCTTAGCATTAACTTCTACCAATATCACTTTCCAGGTCACGACGTAGTCATTCTAAAGATTTCTGTTGTCCTCTTGGTAACGTCCAATGGATCTGAGATCCCATCCACAGTTACGAGATACTCACACTATTGTTTAAAAGTACCAGTACAATTGCATGTTTCTTGTTGTTGACATTATATTACCAATAATCATTGCAGATTCCCTCGCATATATCCACCTCCTTGTTGATGTACCACATCCACCTTTAGTCAGCACAGACTCATATTTTTCCACACCTCTTCAATCCATCCCCTCCGACCTTGTAATCCGCATCCACTGATGCCTACGCCCACCTCCTCACGTCGTACCTGGAAGGATTTCGACCATAACTTTTCTAAAAGACCCATGGTTCCCGCCAAGCACCTTGTTTATAACCATATCAAGATGAGAGGACCTCGTGGTTTTCCGGATTCAAGCGTCTAGCCCATAATGGTTTGACAGCTGCTAAGCAAACGTTCTCGAAAAGGCTTCAAGTCCATGGGCGTCACCCCTTCTCATCATGCTGAAGAAGGCTGGCATCCTGCACTCTTGTTGGGATTACAGGCATCTTAATATGCAAACAGAACTGGATCTCTAACTCCAACATTGCCAATATTACCTCCTACTTGCACTAAATGAAAATGTTTTCCACTCTCGACCTCCTGAAATGGTATTATCAGGTGCCCATGAACCCAAAGGACATCCATGAGACTGCCATCACTGCCCCCCTCAGCAGATACACATACCATTACTCCCCTTTTGATCTTCGTAATGCTGGGGTAAATTTTCAACACCTCATAGAGGGCATCTTCGGGGACCTCCCCTTCTGTGTATGTTATGCGGATGATATTCTTGTGTTCTCTTCCTCCAGAGAGAAATACCACTATAACCTACATCTCATTCTGGGCTGCCTATAACAGAACGACAAGTGTATCGCTGGCGCCAACGAAGTATAGTTCATAGGGCAACGAATCACTCCTGAAGGCATTCACCCTCTCACTGAGAAGGTATCAGCTGTTCAGAACTTCCCAATACTGTCGACCATCAAAACACTGCAAGAATACTTTGGCATGATCAACTATCATTACAGTTTACTACAAGCTATCGCCCCTAATCTTACCCCCTTTACGCTTCACTCATGGGCAAGCCAAAATATCTGAAGTGAGGTCCCCTTCAAGCAGCGGCCTTCTGCAAAGAGAAGAATGGCCTTTCAACTGCTTCTTCTAGCACTTTTCCTATGCTACATGCCCCTTCTCCTTTGCTCCACTTATGCCAGTGATGTCACTATTGGTGCAGTACTCGACCAGGTGGTCAACGTCTCGCCTCACTTATTGAACTTCTTCAGTACAAATCTCTGCACGGAGGAATACGGCTACTCTAACTTCAACTGCGAATTGCTGGTGGTGCATTTGGCTGACCATCACTTTCACCACTTCTTGGAGATTATGTCCATCATTTGCACGGACAACATGCCCTTGGTGTACGCCTTGACTCGACGGTCTGATGCCTGTTCCGCCTGTCAATGTCAACATCTCTGCCCCTTGGGGGAATTCAACTGCACTGTTTAACATAACCATGAGAAAATGAATCCCATTGCTAATGCCCTGTCAAGGAACAGATTGGATTCCCCTTAAAAGTAGTAGGCTGGCCAGGTACCAGCCACCCATTGAGATACTGCTGCTAGAGAGTTATTGGGTCCTTTGACTGGCCAGACAGTACTACATTGGACCATTTTCTCTGGTTATGGGTCATTTTCCTTTTGTCTAAACATACACTGAATTTTCTGGCCTATTCTTTACATATTCTCCTCTGTCCTCATAAACTTGACAACACTGACATTACCAAACAACTCTTCTTCACTCAAGGGGTTAATTACTGCAATGTAATTGTTCAGTGGTAAGGGTAGAAGAGACTCATTAGCTAAGGTAAGCAGTTCTTCTAAGACGACATTGTTCTCTGGTCTTTGATAGTGCCATAGCCTTTGCACCATGGTCTTTCAATGTCTTGGGGTAGTTCCCTTGCTTTATGGTATGCTCGGGCACACGCTTCCCTCTCATTTCTCTTCCTCTTTTTTTTTAAGTTTTTATAGTTTATATATTTTAATGTTGTTACTGTTCTTAAAATATTCTATTTTAATTGTTAATTACTTCTATTGAAGTTTACTTATTTCCTCTCCTCATTGGGCTATTTTTCCTGTCGGAGCTTTTGGACTTATAGCATCCTGCTTTTCTAACTAGGGTTGTAGCTTAGCAAGTAATAATAATAGTAATAAAAATAACAATTATTGGATTAAATCCCCCTGGCAAAAGCCCAGCGAAAAGATCCCTCATGCCTATCTACGGCACAGCTGCTGAAGACTAAAGTTCATTTAGCACTGCATTACTGAGGATACTAAGGATTGGGTCTGCATCTGCATATCATGCCAAATATCAAAAGTACATCGACAAATGGTTTCAGGAGTGGGACCTTTTGTCAATCTTATGTTCATTTTTCCCATATTCACTTCAACGTGGTAGGCCCACTACCCACATCACAAGGACACCGTTACCTTTTCCCTTTTTTTACCGCACCACTTGTTGGCCTGAAGTCATTCCCCATGCAAGCTGTAACATCCGGCTCATGTACATCTGCATTACTGTCAGGGTTAATAGCTAGATTTGGTATCCCAGAGCATTTTGCATCTGATCGGAGTACCTCTTTCACCTACAACTGTGGACATCATTAGCAAATTTCATAGAGATAATCCCACATCAGACAACTGCCTATAACCCTGCAGCCAACAGAATAGTAGAACATTTTAATCTTGACCACAAAGTCCAACTGGTTTACTCAGCTTCTCAGGGTCCTCTTAGAATTAATGACCACTCCTATGAATGCCCTTGATTTCTCAAGGAGATGAAATGGTGTATGGAGACCCATTGGTCGTCCTTGCTGAATTTTTTTCTGTCTGGAACCTCCTCCGACAATCTCCAGTGCCTCTATCATGTTGTAGTAAAATCTATTCTCTGCGGCCAGACTCACCCCCCCCCCCCCCCAGGGAAGCAACAAAACGGAAGATTTAAACACCACAACACATGTCTTCATGTGCACTGACACTCGCAAGCCACCGCTGACACCCTTTACATGGGCCCTTTCCTCGTTATCCATGGAAACTGACAACCTTTTCACAGGCCTTTCCTTGTTATCCATGGAAACGGAACTATTTCTTAGTTAACATTGATCGCCTAAAAAGTGTATATCCCCTGCAAGGTAACCGGCCTACAGTTTGCCTCTCTAGGGCAGGACGCCCTATTTCACATATATGACCTCTATAGGGGCCGAGCCATTTATTATACTTGTATTTCATACATGCTCATACACTGTAATGCGCTCTCTCTCTCTCTCTCTCTCTCTCTCTCTCTCTCTCTCTCTCTCTCTCTCTCTCTCTCTAATCCTAGAAAACCTTGTTTAATCTTCAAAATTTTAATTTTTTAGCCCAAGGTTACCCTCAATCATTTGTATATAAGTTTGTTATCTCGTTTAATTAAAGTCAGCTTTATTCTAATCGTCTTCCCGTTAAGATGCTCACTAGTCAGACCCAGTATTATCAGGGGTTGGTTGATATTAAATTAACCACTTTTGGCACATATATTCATTGTTCTAATGACGTTTCTTCCCATAGGCTACCATAAACATCTTCATCGATTCAAGTGTATAATATGAGTAATTGTTTTATGATAGTTCCTCCGTATGACATTGTTTAATCAATGGCAGTATGTTATGCTAATGGGTACAGCTTGATTAGCTTGCTCTCAATTCCTTTTTCTCTATAGTTTATAGATAGTATGCTCACTCGTCACAAGTCTCAAATTTTCATTTTATGTATTCTAGATTAGGAACATCAGAATTACTGAAATGGCTGAGGAATGCAATACCCAATTATGTTTACCACTCCTTAAGTATCCTTTTGTAGGTCAGACCTATGAATGACTATATAATTAACCACCCCTCCTATCCTCAAATTGACAAACAAATACAGGCAGATAGATAGTCTTTCAAATTTATAGACATAAACAAAAAAATCCACAAATGCTAAAACAATTGAAA
>NC_090741.1:84425688-84433188 GCF_036898095.1 Palaemon carinicauda | reverse complement strand
CAAGTATGAAATATTTTATTACATATATTTCACCTACTACCTGTCATGCCTTTTTATTTATTGTCATGGTTGATTGATTCCTCGTAACTACTTTGGCGTTACATCAACCAAACTCTGACGCCGATTTGGTTTTTGAAATAATCATCATTTTCCCTCTGCAAATTATTAATCATCCCAGCTACAAGAATGAATGATAGGTTTTCTTCAGGAAATCTTCATCATTTTCCATTTTTGCAAATTATTCATTATTATGATTTATATCGTAGGGTATTATTCATTATCAAAATTAATAGGCATCCCAACTCATACATGATCAAAACATGGTTAATTAAATCATCCGTTAGAAAGAATTGTCGTTTTGTGGTCTCCAACCTGCTCTTACATATTACGACTGATTACATTATTATTTTTTCTATTACTAATATTTATTGACTTAAATTCGGTATCATGATTTTGTGTGATTTCTGTCCACTTCTCTTATCTGTCATTATAAGGGATCATTACTGCATCGTCTCATTTAATAATTCGATAACGACATTATTTAGTATTTTTATATTTTATTCAACGAAGTGAATATTCATCGTTTGGTCTCCATTATTAACCATCATCACTACCCTATATCGCCTCGCCTCTCTGTGTTATTCCTTTCCTATATCATTTAGTGTTCTAAGTCATTTATGTACCTTAAATGTTATTTGTCACATATTTACAATAACCTATTATCCCATTCCCATCTCGAACTATTCCTCCGAGTATTTATCGCCCTTTCTTCCTGCATCCGGGTTTATCCATTCCTTAATCGTCTGGTTCAGACCTGAAAAAAAAACTCCCTTAAAACCATCAATATCTCGGGAGAGGTCATTGATCAATATGGTTAGATCAAAGGTCGTTTTTTCAGTGACCTCACTTGTAATAGATTGCATTGGAAGAGGGATAAAAGCCATCCAATGTATTCTTTTGGGTCCGTTTAACAAAAATCTAGATTCATCAAAACGTTTTAGATTTTGTGATTCTATTGAGATTTATGTTTTATTGATTTAATTGTTTCTAAGAATTTGATAGATTAATTCATTGATAGCTCATTTCGACTAGTTTTGTTTTTTGATACTTTTATATATACATCATAAACACACACACACACACACACACACACACGCATATATATATATATATATATATATATATATATATATATATATATACGTATATATACATATATATATATATATATATATATATATATATATATATATATACATATATATATATATATATATATATATATATATATATATATATATATATATATATATATATATATATATGTATATATATATATATATATATATATATATATATATATACATACATATATATATATATATATATATATATATATATATATATATATATATATATATATATATATATATTGTGATATCCCCATATGTTGTACATATGCTAACATATCTGATTTGTCTAAAGTTTATTTTTACATTTTCTTTGTAAATACATCACCTTATTTCAGCGCCATCTTCATTCCATTTTTCTCATTATCTTTTGTTTACACTCACCTTCCTGCTGTAAATCATCCCTGTTTTCTTACCTTACATGTTATAAGGTAACCCCAAATTTATTGTTTTGTTAGAATACATTGTTCTCACCACGAGATTCATCTACCTTACTCACCCATTCACTTTGCATTGCTTATTATTGTTGTTTTGAAGTGCTTTTTCATTATTTTGTTTAACGTAAGATTAAAGTTTTGTTTATAGCATAGTTTATTGTTCCTGTCCTCTAATTATCCTGCTATTGGTGCTTCTGTTGTCTGCAACCAGCTTTAAGAAGATACATTTGATCATAATCAACAATCTTATACACTCGTAATAAGAAACAAGTGAATTTGGAAGTCTACCCATATGACTTCTATTTTTTTGTGTGAAGAGAACTACCGCCCATTGTAAAGGGGTAATTGTTTGCACAGTGGGTCGTCACATAATAGTTGGGGGCCTGTCCGGGATTTGATGTGCGATATGATGTGTGATATGATTCATCAAATTTATATCAAGTGATTGAATCGTGAAAGAACAGTTCCAGTGATTATGAACAGTATCGAGTGTTGTGTTGTGGCGTACCAAGGATAAAGGACGACAGTAATAATTCCAAGGTAAGGTAGATGTCTCGTCTCCCTCTCATTAGACATTTATGTATAATATATGTCTGGGTAGTCATTTGGTTGTAAGAGGAACAAGTCACGCTTAACATAGTTAAGACTTAGGTATGCTGATTGTCCAGCTTCTAAACCACCCTTATTAATTGAAGATGCCCCCAGTAGGTAGCTTTTAAAGTTTTGCCTACTCAAATCTCGTATCCTAGAGATTTCTCATAAAAAAAAAAATCTGAAGCCCCAAGATTTTGCCATTTCTTAAAATCGCCATTCAAAAGTGATATTTAGGAAATAAGTCAAATTTCATTATATGTGATTTACTAAATTAAGTTTCATTATAAGTGAAATTTCCTCCATCTCTATTTCATTATGAAGTGATTTATTTTGTTATATAAATTTCGTAAGTGAAATTAGCTAATTTCCAATTTCGGAGATTTTCGTAATTCTAATCGTTATCTCTAGTCAGGAAATTAATTTGTATATTGTTTGGTGTTAAAAGTACTATTTTGGTGTACAAATAACATTTACTTTTCGGTAAATAAATATTTAAATACTTGTGTTAAATTACTCCTGTTATATCTATAAAGCGCATAGTAAGTATTTTGTCCAGTTTGCGCATTATTCTGATAATCAATTACTTTAAACTAGGTGTTGTCTATTAACTAGATACTTCATCATAACGAGAATAATATAGTATTTATATAAATTAAAATGTAACATTGAAAAGTTATCGTATTAAGCTAGTATAAATTAAAAGGAAATGTAAACTAGAACGTGCTAATTAGGTATGTTTAAAGTAAAAAATACCTTTGCGTTTTAAAGCCTTGTTTACTGATTCGGTAAAATTGTTGTAAAAGTTTGTGATGTTAAGCGTGTCGTTTGAGTAATTATGAAGTAGCTAGCCGCGTGTTCAAGATCTTGAGCATAAAAAAAAAAAAACATTGTTCAGTTGTTAACTGTGAATAAAAGTTTTATAGTGTTATCGTAAGTTTCGCGAGACTCAATTTTGTATTTAAGCTATTTTTGTGTAATGTGATTTAATCAAATAATTTTGTAATTTTGTGATCTCTCGATCTTGATTGCTATTTTGTATTTCTGTGATCGAAAGATTGTTATTTTGCGATCGTATGATCTTATACTTATTCTTGTAAAGTTTGGATATTTATTCTAATTTGTACTTATCTTGCGCCACAGGCGACATTCAAAATGCCTTTCAACTTGCAACAATTTATTGTATCACCACGGGATCATGTGGAATCTCTCACAGTTGCCACAAAAACTGACCTAAAGAATCTAGCTCGCCATTATGATGTACAGGTTCCCGCAACTGCCGTAAAATGTGTAATTCTCAGTCATATTTTGAACTTCCTTGTAGATGAAGATATTGTTCCAGAAGAAGAATTGGCTGACGTTCGAGCTCTAACCGTTACCAATCCAAATGGTGACTTGGATAAACTAAGTCTACAGCTGGAGTTGGAAAAGATGAAGATGCAAGCCGCAACTGCAGCGGCAACTGCTGCAACTGCCGCCGCTGAGGTAGAAGAAAGGAAAGCCGCTGCTGCTGAACGAGCCGCTGCTGCTGAACGAGCCGCAACTGCCGCCGCTGAGGTAGAAGAAAGGAAAGCCGCTGCTGCTGAAAGAGCCGCAACTGCCGCAACTCTGGTAGAACGAGAGAAAGCTGCCACAGAACGAGAAAGAGCCGCTGCTGCTGAACGAGCCGCAACTGCCGCCGCTGAGTTAGAAGAGAGGAAAGCCGCTGCTGCTGAGCGCACGGCTGCTGCCGCTGCTTCCCTAGAACGTATCAAGGTGGAAACTGCTTTGGAGCAACAAGAAAAAGAAAGTGAACAGAAAAACAAAGCTCTCCGTGTTAGGCTGCAGATTGAGAGAGAAGCGGCCACAGTAACAGAACGGGATCTGGCATTTATAAGACTGAAAGAAAAGGAAGAAGGTAAGCTAATTCCCGAACCCTTTGATGTGGGCAAGGTGCAGAAATTGCTGCCCACATTTGAAGAACGGGAACCTGATAACTACTTTTCTGTGTTCGAAGACACAGCCAAGAATCTCAATTGGCCTCAGGACAAATGGTATTTGATCATCCGGAACTCATTTAAAGTTAAAGCATTATCTGTATGTGCCACTATGTTAGAGGAACATGATTATTTCATAATTAAACAGGCAATCCTTGATGCTTATTCTATTACTGCGGAAGGTTATAGGCAAATATTTCGTAATAGTCAGAAGCAAGTTCAGCAGACCTTTTTAGAATTTATGAATGGAAAGATTAAACAGTTTCAGAAGTGGGTAGACAAAGTAGATGTCAAAACTTTCGAGCAGTTGAAAGATTTAATAGTAATGGAGGAGTTCTTAAGGAAAATACCAGGTAGCATTAATGTGTATCTAAGAGAGCAGAATGAATATGACCCTAAGAAAGCCGCTTTAAAGGCAGATGACTATGCTCTTGTTCATAAAGTAGGTAAAACCCCATACAGAGAAATTAGACCTAAGGAAACTTGTACATACTGCAAACAAGGACATCATATTTCAGAATGTCCTGATCCACATTGTGCAGCTTCATACTTAAAGAGAAAACCTAATCCCCCTCAATTCTCTCCTAAGCAAATGAATCCTTCCAAACAGGAACCAAAGCCTAAGGTGGAGAAGAAAAAGACCTTCCATTGTGCATCACACGAGTCCCAAGCGTTTGCACCCTTCACTTGCTCAGGCAAAATAAATGGTAAACCTGTAACCATACTCAGAGACACTGGATCCTCTCAAACGATCGTCTCTCCTAAAGTAATACGACCTAAAGGTGAAACTCACAGGTATGTTGCAGTTAATGACTTAACCAGTAAGTCTATGTTGCCTCTCATTAATGTAAACCTTCATTGTCCTTATTTCTCTGGAACTACTGATGTAGCTGTAAATTCAGAACTGTTACCATGCAAGAATGTAGATGTAATCCTGGGTAATGACATAGCTAACTCTGTTGTCTTAACAAACTTAATAGCAGTATCTCCAGGTAATGTTGTACAGGAGGAATGCTTGGCAGTGACACGAAGCAGTAAAAAGGACACCCCTACTGAATCATCATCAAACCCGTTGCCAGTCTCTGAACCTATGGATTTCAACGAGTTGATAATTACATATAAGATCCAGCCTGATTCCTTTAGCTATCAACAAAGGAAAGATGTCACTCTACAGCAGTGTTTCAACCAAGTGAAACCAAAGGATACCAACAAGTGTTCTTATTTTTATATTAATAATAATGTACTAATGAGAAAATTCAGGTCCAGCAAGAACAGTCATCTAGAAACCTGGAAGGATCTGTTCCAGGTAGTTGTTCCTGAGGATATAAGACCTCTGATCCTAGAATTATCTCACTCTGCTGACTCTCATCTTGGTATCACTAAAACATATGAACGCATCAGTCAAGACTTTTATTGGCCAAACATGAAGAATGACATTAAAGAGTACGTAAAAACATGTACAACATGACAAAAAGTAAGTAGTCCTAATGTAAAAGTACCAGTTGCACCATTAAAACCTATAATTGTGCCTAAAGAACCTTTCAGTAAGATCATAGTAGATTGTGTAGGCCCTTTGCCTAAGACAAAAAGGGAACATGAATACTTGCTTACGGCCTTATGTCCAACTACCCGTTATCCATTTGCAGTACCTTTAAGAAACATTTCAGCCAAGAACATCCTAAAGTCACTAGTGTCCATATTTACTGTTGTAGGATTTCCAACTGAACTACAATGTGATCAAGGAACCAATTTCATGAGTCATGCTTTTAAAACAGCTATGAAAGATTACCATATAACCCAAGTCTCATCCTCAGCTTACCATCCACAGACCAATGGAGCATTAGAACGCACTCACCAGACCATTAAAAATCTTCTCCGGAAATACATCCATAGTTCAGGTAACGAGTGGGATTGCGATTTGGAACTGATCATGTACATCATACGAGGAGTTCGAAACCAGTCTACTGGTATGTCACCTTTTGAACTACTCTTCGGTCGATGGCCACGAACTATCCTCAGTTCAGTCAAAGAACGCATCCTGAAGTTGGGAGACAATGAGGTACCTCTTTCCCAATATATTTCGGAACTCAACAGGAAACTTTCAGATCTTCACTCCATTGCCAAAACTAACTTGATAACAGCTCAAGAGAAGATGAAGATTAACTATGATAAAAAGGCTAAAACCAGAAGTTTCAAAGTAGGAGATGCAGTGCTGCTATACCATCCGATTGCAGGCTCTCCCCTACGAGAGAAATACCAGGGACCTTATACCATCACTCAACGTATCTCGCCAACCAACTATATAGTCGCCACTCCAGATAAGCGTAAGTCTACTCAATTAGTCCACATAAACCTCTTAAAGGCCTATTTGTCTCCCTCAACAGCTGAAAATAAAACTGTAATGATTACTAGTGCCATACCATACATAGATTGTCCTATGGATCAATTTACAGATGATCCAATAACTGCATCTTGGCAGGATTCTCAAAACTCAAAGATCTTGGAAAACTTATCAGACTATCTACAACCCTTATCTGCATCAAAATGTAAATCTTTAGTAGCTTTATTCCATGAATTTCCTAGTATAACTTCAGATAAACCAGGCAGATGCATCATGCTAGATCATGACATCAAACTACAACCAGGTGCTGCACCCATTAAACAAGCTTTCTACCGAACATCACAGAAGAAATTGGGTATCATGAAAGAAGAAGTGAACTACTTGATAAGAGAAGGATTGGCAGAACCCAGTGCGTCACCATGGGCTTCCCCATGTCTCCTAGTAGGAAAGAAAAATGGTAAATTTCGTCTTTGTACCGATTACAGGAAAATTAATAATTTAACAATTAAAGATTCGTATCCTCTACCAAGAATACAAGATATCATTGACCAAGTAAGTAATTCAACCTACTTAACCCAAATAGATTTGCTGAAGGGTTATTACCAAATTAAATTAACAGAAACGGCAAAGGAAATTTCTTCATTTATCACTCCATTTGGATTATTTAGTTATAATGTAATGCCATTCGGATTAGCCAACGCACCTGCCACCTTCCAAAGAGTAATGTCTTTAATTTTACAGGACTTGGAAAAAGTATTTGTATATTTAGATGACATCATTATTGCCTCTGACACATGGATAAACCATATTCAAAAGATAAAAGAAGTTTTCTCAAGGTTGAAACAACATGGATTAACGATCAACTTAGCAAAAAGTAATTTTTGCAAAGGTCAGGTATCTTACCTTGGTCATCGAGTTGGCAGTGGTAAAGTATTACCCCATGATGCAAATATTAGCGCCATATC
>NC_090741.1:84403188-84418188 GCF_036898095.1 Palaemon carinicauda | reverse complement strand
TCATTGAACATTTATCTAAATTTTATTAATATTAATTATTAGCACTACCTTTCTTTTTTCTCTGAACAAATATACCATCTTTTGCAATGCCTCCCATGCCTCATTGAACAACACTATATCATCTGCAAATCCGAAACTGTTTAGGTAATCCCCATTAATGTTAATTCCAACATTTTTCCCATCTAAATTCTTAAAAACTGCTAGACATGTTGTCAATAATTTTGCAATTTACTGGTTGTGAAATGTTTGATTTAGGAACCTACGAACATATAGTCTCCAATATGGAAAAGTGATGGTTTGGTGAAGGTCATCTAGTGTGGTACCACATACACAGTCAAAAGGTCAAGGTAAACATCTGCTGCCATTGATGTCTCGTTGAAAAAATAGATTAAGCCCTGCTGTGATTACACTGGATCCTACACTGCTAATTTAACTTTGAACTTTTTTAGTGAAGTTATCTAGTCACATAGTTATGTTCTGTTCCCAAGACTCTCACGTTATGCTCGTTCAATATCCCTGAAACAATAAAAGTTAGCTCATCACTAAAATCAGCTGATTAACTGGAAACTTTTTTTGTCTGCAATTATCATTTGGCTCGGGTCTTTGTATGAGTTGAACTTTCCCAGCGTAAGTTTGCAAGTCAGAGACCGACTAAAGGCTTGTCATACACGATCAATGTTTTCCTCAGATGCTTTTGGTCCTCCACTCCTCACTTTGTTCATGAATGCCCCTGTCTCCTTAAATGTTTTGTGCCATTCACGAATTGAATTACGTGGCAGTGTATCTTTTCCATATTTACTTCTGCAGTTCCGTCTTTTATCGTATCCGATTTGGTTTCTCTGAATAGACATTTTATACTGGTTCTTTTAACGGGAACTCTTTCATCGGTACTGTACCAAAAATACACAAATCTGATAAGAAACTTGGATAACTTGTGTACAATCATAGATCAATAAGATTATCTTATATCATAGTGGTTCTTGAAATATATTTTTAAATTGTGATGAGACTTTTTATGTATATCTGTGTATATAAATAATTAATATACATACGAGCACAACCCATATGTACAGACACAAAAACACACACACACACACACACACACACACACACACAGATATATATATATATATATATATATATATATATATATATATATATATATATATATATATATATATATATATATATATATATATTTATATATATATGTATATACACATATATATGCGTGTGTGTTTTTGTATAAGTACGCATATATGAATATATAAAAATACTTAATATATATATATATATATATATATATATATATATATATATATATATATATATATATATATATATATATATACATATATATATATATATATATATATATATATATATATATATATATATATATATATACACGCATATTGCATTCGAAAGTTACTGCTTAGACTCGAGGCTTTGCAGATGCGTAACAGCCTGAAAACAGATAAACGAATCTTCAGATCTGACAGCATCTTCCTAATACTCAAACCCATCTGCATATAGACAACATCGGGGGTTGACCATCTGTGTCTCTCCCTAACCATCTGTCAGAACAGATCCTTCTAAGTTCAGGGAGGCGGAGAATTTTTTTTTTATTTTTTTTTATATCGTCTCTGAAAAATGGTGACTAATTATGCTATCAGACGATTTGTCAAAGGAAGCCGTTACTTTTTTTGTTTCCTTTTTTATTTAGTCATTATAGATGCATTAATTCTAAGGTACCTCTCTCTCTCTCTCTCTCTCTCTCTCTCTCTCTCTCTCTCTCTCTCTCTCTCTCTCTCTCTCTCTCTCTCGTAAGGTGATGGGCTACGGGTTTAGGCGTAGGTTTGTCACACAATTTTTGTATAACTATTTTTTTCATTTTACTTTTTCATTTACCAACAGATGTGGTCTTGAATTAATGATTTAGTCCATATGTCATATATGATTGATAATTATGCCGAGTTCAACGGATAAAATTCTGTTTTTGTTTTGCATGATTGAATATTCATTCCTATTGTAGGTTCCATCTAAAAGTAATTTTATGGGAAGTATTTAATCAATATTTGGGTGTATAATTACAGGGAGTTTTGCTATGTCTTCATATTACCAGTAAGTAATGTAACAGTGTGAACGTTAGCTGTTTATTTCATACTTCTTTTTAACGTTTCGCTTTGATTTCTTAGTATATCTGATTTCTATGATTTTCTCCTTTTATTCCCATCTTACTTCAAAAATATTGCTTTGAAGACTACCCTTTTACGTGCGGGTTTTCTATATTGTTTTTCCCAATTGGTTTTCTGCATTAGTTATTTGTTGTTTTTAAGCCAATTTGATAAGAACAGTCAGTAACTCATTTTGATTGTCATATTTATCACATAAGAAGAAAGTGTACGAGTAATAACTATAAAATTATTAAAAAACTAAGGCTAATGTATGCAGATACTGTAGGATTATTTATGCTTAGCATGAGGTATTATGTACAAATACTGTAGATTTTGTTGCACTAAAATAGCAGAGTTTAATGCGATTAAAGACCATCCACTTTTCTTCTGTAAAATTCGCTAAAATTCTTTATAGACTGTAGTTACCCTTTATCCAAGGAATTTTCCTTTCATTCGCCTCTGAAATTCATGAGGGACCTTTTAAACATGTCGGCACTGACTAACCACATCTGATTGAAATTCGTCTTCCTTAATGCCTAACCGTGTATTCTCATTTACTCTCACTGCCATCTTCAGTCTAGGTAAGGGCATATAGTTTATTCTCAGCCTCCTTTGTTTTTTTGAAACTTACTGTGCAGGTCTTTTTTTTTTCTTTTTTTTTCCAAACGCGTTTATGATATGGTATTTGTTAGTAATGGTGTTTGAGAGAGCTTATGATATACGACTATTATTTTTTATCAATTTGAATACTTAGTAGCCTTAAGAATGAACACCGCTTTCATAGACATGCATAAACACATACATACATACATACATACATACATACATACACACACACTCACACACACACACACACACACACACACACACGTTGTTCTAACACACAGTTCAACAATGCAGCCTTACAAGGGGGTGACTTCGTGGTCCAGATCTTCAATTAACTCGAAGGAAACTGAATTTGTCAAGTGGTAATGGCCTCGCTGATTGCTATGCTGGTCCACGTTTGTCCAAGACTACTCAGAATTCATTCACAGTAGAATGACATTGAAGAAGAAGAATGAAAAGAAGAGTTTACCCTGAGCAGAATGGCGTTGGAGGGGAAGAATGAAAAGAAAAGTTTATGCAGAACAGAATGACGTTGAATAAGAAGAATGATATGAAGGGATTTATTTAGAGGAGAATTAGATTAAAGAAGAAAGTCCACATCATAATCATGAAAAAATTTAATTTTATTTTTATATAAATCTTAACGTAGTTCACCCTTAACAAAATAGCGGAGGACGAGTTATTCTTATTTTAGTTTACAAGGAAAAAAACACATTTTTTTAATTTTTTTTTTGTGAAATTTTTATAAACTGCAATTAAAGAAATGTGTTCTCTTCTAACATTCCTTTGAAATTTTTTTTCTAGTTTTATTCACATCTATAGCTCATCCCTCTTTCAACTAACTCTATTCGTACCAACCAAGTATAAATTAGCAAACGGATCATCAGATCATAAATGGTTTCTTTCCTTCCGCTTCCAAGCTTTGGAATTCTAGGCCTGCTTGCTTTTGCCTGAATCATTATGATCTTCTGTCTTTCAAAAGGGGAGGACTTTTATCATTAAGGCTAGCCTCTCATTTTTCAATTTTATTTTTTTCTATTATCACGTTTTACTTCCTTGCAATTTTTTTTTTTTTATCTATTCATCTACTTACTTTATCATGTTTTCATTAAACATTAATATAAATAGCGGTGTTTGGCTACTCATCAGGCTCCTAAAAAAATTGAGTAGTGTGTATATTTAGTCCTAGTAATTATTTATAATTTATTTTTTCTCTCTTAATCTTATATAACATATTCAGTAATAATTATTTTCTATTCACAGTTCTTTGGTTCTTTTACGAATATTTGTTACAAGTTGAGGAAATTTAATATTTATTTCAGACGTGACTTCAGATGAGTGTAAAAATATAATAGATACACTGCATTGTAATCATCTTATGGAAGCAATCTTTTCATGAATGTATAATGCATTTTAAATATCTCTTTGGAGCGATCTTTCCATGAATGTATAATCTATTTCCACCGTACGCCTTGTAACAATGTTTGGATATTTGTTTTAGTTAATATATTAACAGTTATTTTATGGAATTTATTAAGAGATAATTAATTTAGTTATCTTTTAAATCCTTGAATTTCAAAAAACACCAAGCTAGTTTGGGGTCCGAATTTTCACCCAAATTCCCTAGAGTCACGAGAGAATAGCCTTTATATTGACGAATGACATCCCTGCATTTTCTCCCTTTCTTTGACCTAATAAAGAGATGTTTGGATAAGAGCGAAGGGGAGATGAAAAATGCGAGAGAGAGAGAGAGAGAGAGAGAGAGAGAGAGAGAGAGAGAGAGAGAGAGAGAGAGAGAAGGCGAATGAAGGCCCCAACGATTTATGCACTGGATGACGATGGCTCAGTGATTTGTCATCCCTTTTTGACGGAAGCTTTGTGAGGGAAAAATTACTTTCTTCTCCTAGAGGAGGTATTTTAAGGGGGACAGGTAACGACTCTCCCCCCACGCAAACTTTCCCCTCCATTTCCCTTCCTTGTAGGGAGCCTTGTGAGGATATGGGTAGGAGAGAGAGTTTCCAAACAGGGCCAATATGGATGAGAGAAGTTTCAAAAGTGGTCTTCGGGTGAAATGACAACATAGAGGGAAAACGGGAGATGCGAAGATGATGTTAAAATGGGTGAATTGAAGAATGTGAAAGGAATAAAGGGAATAATATCAGTGTTTTCTCTCCTCTAATATATTCGAATCCTTTTCAGCATGGTTTTGTCGACCTTTGACATTTTTTTTTCTTTTGTCTATTGGATCAGGAAAGATGCCAATTTTGATTAATCTCGTATGTAAAATCAGAGAAAAATAGTTTTGTTGTTAGCAATAATATCAATATTAAGATTATTGTTATTATTATCATCATTATTGAAATTATTGCTGTTTTTCCTGTTACTTTATATAGATATTATTAGTATTATTTTATGTAAACTAGAATTCTGTTGAGATACTACCGCTAGAGAGTTATGGGGTCTTTTGACTGGCCAGACAGTACTGCATTGGATCCTGCTCTCTGGGTAGGGTTCATTTTTCCTTTTTCCTACACACACACAGCGAATAGTCTGGCTTATTCTTTACTTATTCTCCTCTGTCCTCATACACCTGACAACACTGACATTACCAAAAAAAAAATTTCCACCCAAGGGGTTACTGAACTTTAATTGTTCAGTGGCCACTTTCCTTTTGTTAAGGGTAGAAGAGACTCTTTAGCTATGTTAAGCAAATCTTCTAGGAGAATACTCCAAAAACAAAACAATGTTCTCTAGTCTTGGGTAGTGCCATAGCCACTGTGCCATGGTCTTTCACTGTCTTGGGTTAGAGTTTTCTTGCTTGAGGGTACACTCAAATGCGCTGTTCTGTCCTGTTTCTCATCCCATTGTTTGGTTAGTTTTTTTTATAGTTTGTATAGGAAATATTTATTTTAATGTTACTCTTCTTAGAAATTTTACTTTTCCTTGTTTCCTTTCCTCACTGGGCTATTTTCCCCGTTGGAGCCCCTGGGCCTATAGCATCCTGCTTTTCAAACTAGGATTGTAGCTTAGCAAGTAATAATAATAATAATAATAATAATAATTATAATAATTATAATAATAATAATAATAATAATAATAATAATAGATAATAGATAAATTACTATCTAGCCGTGATCGATTATATTAAGAAAGTTTCCTTTTACAACCCTTAATGTTATGCCTTGCAATGATCTTATAGTATTCTGAAATGAAAATAAATAAACTGAGAAACTAGTCCACGACTTACTATACCCCGTTTTCAGTTGCTGTTAACAACTGAAGACAGCTGGTTTGTGCTGTCTTTTTTAAGTATACAATAAGATAGATAAAATAGAAAGTAAATTAAAATAGCTCTTTATCAGTTGCTATTAACGACTAAAGACCGATAACCTCTGCTGACATTATACATTTTTTTATTTACTTTTCGTCAAAATACATGGACTAATGAATATCCATGGTCTCCCAATGTGATGAAAACGAAAGAAAAAGCTCCATTTGTGTTTGTTTTTCCCAGAAGGGTAACTATTGACTCACCCTTTAAAGTCCTCTGCTCTTTTCAACATGGCAGTCGATTTGACACGTCATCAGCGAACTACGATGTTGCAATCATGTCCGAAAACACGAGAAAATTTCTCCTATCACCCCAACCTCCCCCCTTTCCTTTCCTTCACTCCTACCAACCTCCTGACTATCCTCCATCCTGGTTACAAACGATAGGGAGAGGACAAGAAGAAGAACTAAAGGAGGAGAAATACTTTCGTGTGTCGTCCAAACCTTATTTATTAGTAATGATTGCGGCTAAGGCTAACTCCTCCCTGACCAGCGTTGGTCCACTTTGGCTTTACGTGACCTGAGTTGCACCGAAAAGAATTCTGGAACACCGGGGGCCGGGTCGAGGGAAGGATAGGGGTGATCGGAATACACTAAAAAGAGAAAGAAATCTCGAAATAAAGACACGGGGAAACAAAATCAAGTGAAATTTGGGTGGAGAAAGAAAACGAATTTGAAACCCTCCTTGAAGGAAACGAAGTTTTGAAACGAGTTTTGTGGAAACACGAGAGAAAGATGTATTGTTTTTTTTTTCTGAATCTTATCCTGGAGAGGAAACTGAAAAAGCTTCTCTGTAAGATCCAAAGCTGGTTTATTATAGCAAAGTGCGAATCCTATAAAGTTAGGTCCTCTGAGTGAGTCTGTCATTTGTTCGCGAAAGCAACGGACGAAATTCGGGGTGGTTCCATTTCCATGTAAATCAGGCAAACAGGTTTCAAGTGATATAATGACAACAAGGACTCCTTTGTGCAAAGATCCTTTGCCTTGTTGTGTATGTGAGTGGGTTTACAAAAAGTAGATTACTGATGGATGGTTTTGATGCAGACTTACTGATGAAGTTTTCTCGAATTTTCGACGCCTACAATTAAGAAAATTGAAGCGCTCTTGGTATTGGTGCATCTGGAATAAAGCTCTTGTGAATGCATTCAACTATCGACATTCACATCTTGACAAAGTTCACTAAAATTCCTGGCGTGGTTATCTTTCATCTTATTCTTTCTGTGAGCAGTTGACATAATCTGTTGAGAATTTCAAAAGTGATATTCTTGGGAAAGCTACAGCTCTTTTATATAAAATAAGGATAAGAACTGTAAGGTTATTACAACTTTCATTACTCAATGGAGGCATACTAGAGTATTCTCCTTTCTAATCCATTTTCATCTCTATTTGTTCAGTGGCTACTTTCCTCTTGTTGAGAGTAGAATAGAGTCTTTAGCTTTGGTGAGCAGCTCTTTTAGGAGAAGGACACTCGAAAATCAAACCTGTGTTCCCTAGTCTTGGTTAGTGCCATATCCTCAGTACCAAGGTCTTCCATGGTCATGGGTTAGAGTTCTCTTGCTTGAGGGTACACTCTGGTACATTATACTATCTTAAATTTCTTCCTCTTGTAATTTTGAAGATTTTATACTTTTATATGAAAGATTTTAATGTTACTGCTCTTAAAATATTCTATTTCAATTGTTCATTACGTCTATTGTAATTTATTTATTTCCTTATTTACTTTCTTTTTTAATGGGCTTCTTTTCCTATTGGAACCCTTGGGCTTATAGCATCCTGGTTTTGCAGCTACTGTTGTAGCTCAGCAAGTAATAATAATAATAATAATAATAATAATAATAATAATAATAATAATAATAATAATAATAATAATAATAATAATATCCTCTATAATACGTGTTTGCGGGAGATATATGCTATTAGGATAGTTGATTCAATATTTACATTTGTATCCTATATAAATTTCCAAAAAAAAAGAAAAAAAAGAAATAGATATATTTTTTCTATCCAACATTCCGAATGAAATTTTTTGTTCCACACTAAATTCAAAAGTATCTTATTTGTTCCTCTCCAAATTAAAGAATGGTCTTATTTTATCCTTACAGAATGCAGAATTAACTTTTTTGTTCTTCTCAACTTCAGATTTAACTTTTCTCAAACTGCAGAACTAACTTCTGTGATTGAAACCAACAGCAGAAGGAACTTATTTGTCCGAACTAAAAATTATAATTAAACTTTTTGTTCCCACAATTCTCTTATTCAACATTTTTACACTTATATTAAAAAACAATAACTTTTTTCTTAACAAAACAATAATTCATTATTAAATTCAACCTGATCGCTAAATGTATCGACATTTTCCAAGTAAATGTTCTTTGCATTGTAATTCCATATGGAATGTGTTTCCAAAACCATATTTCAACTCTGTTCAAGTATTATGATACGATGTGTGTAACACATGTCTTCATTTATAAATATCCACTTACAAAACACGTCTTTATTTATAAAGATTATGTACAAAACACGTCTTCAATTATAAGCATCCACGAACAAAACACGTCTTCATATGTAAACATTACGTACAATACACGTTTTCATATATAAAAATCTCTGTCTTCATTGTTAAACATTATATGCTAAATACGTCTTCATATATGAACATCTCTGTCTACATTTAAAAACATTGCATACTAAACACGTCTTCATATATAAACATCTTTGTCTGCATTTTTAAACATTACATACTAAACACGTCTTCATATATATACATCTGTCTGCTTTTATAAACATTACATACTAAACACGTCTTCATATATAAACATCTCTGTCTGCATTTATAAAAACATCCACGCACAAAGCACGTCTTCATATATGACCATTTACAGACAAAACACGTCTCCATTTATAAACATTCACGTAAAAAAAACATGTCTTAATTTTAAACATCCACATGCAAAACACTTCCTAATTTTAAACATCCACGTATAAAACACGTCCTTATTTTAAACATCCACATACAAAAGAGTCATCATTCATAAACATTCACAGACAAAACACGTCTTCATTTATATACATTCTCATATAAAACACGTCTTAATTTATAAACATTCACATACAAATCACGTCTTCATTTATAAACATTCACATACAGAAAACATCTTTATTTATAAACATTCACACAAAACATCTTCATTTATAAGCAACCACATATAAAACATCTTCAGTTCTAAACATCTACGTTCAAAACACTTCTTCATTTATAAACATTCACACACAAAACATGTCTTTAGTTATAGAGATCCACAAACAAAACACGTCTTAATTTATAAACATTAACGTACAAAACACATCTTAATTGATAAACATCCACGTATAAAAAACCTCTTCATTTATAAACATCCCCGTTCAAAGCAGTTTTTCGTTTATAATCATCCATAAAAAAAAGTCCTCAATCACAACATCCACGTTCATTGCAGGTCTTTATTTATAAACATCCATGTATAAAACATGTCTTCATTTATAAACATCCACACAAAAATAAGTCTACATACAAATCATGTCTTTATTTATAAAATTCCTCATACAAAACATGTCTATTTATAACCATCCACGTACAAAACAAGTCTTACTTTTATAATCATCTTCACACAAAACAAGTCTTCATTTATAAACATCCACGTTCAAAATGTTTTAATTTATAAGCATCCACAAACAAACAAAAAAATCTTCATTTACAAACATTCATGTACAAAACAATTCTTCACTTATAAACATCCATGTACAAAATAATTCTTCATCTATAAACCTTCACATACAAAACAGGTCTGCATTTATAAACATCCATGTATATAAGAAGTATTCATTTATAAACATTCACGTACAAAACGCGTCTTCATTTATAGAAATCCATATACAAAACACGTCTTCATTTATAGAAATCGATGTACAAAACACGTCTTCATTTGTAAATGTCCACTTACAAGTCACGACTTCATTTATGAGCATCCATTTACAAAATCCATGTACGCAATACTTCATAGTTTATAAACATAAATGTACAAAATATGTCTTCATTTATAAACAGAAATTTACAAAACACATCTTCATTTATAAATGTCCATGAACAGAACACATCGTCATTTATAAACATCCACGTACAAAACACGTCTTCATTTATAAACATCCACATACCAAACACGTCTTCATTTACAGAAATCCACATAGAAAACGTGTCTTCATCTATAAACATACATGTAAAAAACACGTCTTCATTTATAAAAGATACACACACAAAATACGTCTTCATTTAAGAACATACACATATCAAACATGTCTTCATTTACAGAAATCCACATATAAAATGTGTCTTCATTTATAATCATTCACATACAAAACTCTTCATCATTTATAAACATCCACTTGCAAAACACTTCTTCATTTATAAACATCCACCTACAAAACACGTCTTCATTTATAAACATCCAGGTACAAAAAACTTCTTCATTTATAAACTATATACAAAACACATCTTTATTTATAAACATACATGTACAAAATACGTCACCATTTACAAACATTGTTGTAAAAAAGTCTTTCTTTATAAACATCCACATACAAAATACGTCTTCATTCATAAACAATCATGTAGAAAACAAGGCTTCATTTATTAACATCCACGCAAAAAATACTTCTTCATTTATAAACATCCACATATAGAACACGTCTTCATTTATAAACATTCGCGTACAAAACATGGCTTCATTTATTAATAGCAATGTACAAATCTCGTCTTCATTTCCACGTACAAAACACGTCTCCATTCTAAATCTCCAGTAAAAAAAAAAAAAAAAAAAAAAAAACATTTCTTCACTTATTTACATCCACGTACAAAACACGTCTTCAATTATGAACGTTCACGTATAAAACATGTCTTCATTTATTTATATCCACTTACAAAACACTCTTCATATATAAACATTCCCCAAAAGACAAGTCTTCAATTGAAACATCCACGTACAAAACACATTCTTATTTATAAAATTTCACGTACAAAAAATTTCTTCATTCATAAACTTCCAGTTCCAAACACTTCATTATATATAAAACGTCCACGTACAAAACACGTGTTTATTTATAAATGTCCACGTGAAAAACACGTTTTTATTTATAAACAGTCACATACAAAACGCGTATTCAATTACAAAATTCTGCGTACTCTACTGATTATAAAAATGTCCCTTCAGGATTTACGCAAAGTGCGATACTACATTTATACCATATGCAATTATCGTCATTAAATATCATTTATTACTCTGAATGACTACGCTAATAACGTATTTGTGAAGTATTTTTAATTCGGAGCTACGATACATATAATGGTTATCTCCTGAAAAGCTTAAGAGATTTTGAATGGATTCCGGGGGATTTATATCGAATGTTACTTGAATCCTGTTATTAGATTTCACGACTTTATATAGGCATCAAAGATCAAAGTTTCTTCTCCCTATGTAATTTCTCTCTCTCTCTCTCTCTCTCTCTCTCTCTCTCTCTCTCTCTCTCTCTCTCTCTCTCTCTCTCCTCTTCTCTGTAATCCACGGTAGTTCTATATTTCTTTTTCCCTTTTTTTCTATTTCTATCAAAAGCTATATATATATATATATATATATATATATATATATATATATATATATATATATATATATATATGTGTGTGTGTGTGTGTGTGTGTGTGTTCTAACTTTATGTATGTGTATAAAACATTCTCTCTCTCTCTCTCTCTCTCTCTCTCTCTCTCTCTCTCTCTCTCTCTCTCTCTCTCTCTCTCTCTCTCCACGTCACATTGGTTAACCTAGTAGTTCTCTGTTTCGTATTTATATACTTAAATACAAAACGCATACATACAGACTACATAAGTAAACCAGTTTGTTATTGTGTAGTGAACGTAGGCCAGCCACCCCCAAAATTCCCCAACCCCAAACAGTGGCCCAAGAGGATGTGTGTGTCCTTGTGGCCTAGTTCCGCAACTAACTCGAAGCTAATTTAATTTGTCAAGTGGTAATGGCTTCTCTGATTGCAAAGTTGGTCTGCGTTTGTTCAAGACCACTCACAAGACATCGCACACAATGAAATTAGAACATAACAAGAAGAAAAGAAGAAGCAATGTCGAAATGTATTAAAAGAAGGAAATCAAGGTCATATCTATTTCTCGATTTCAAAAGTGAATTTTATTGTGAATTTTATATATATATATATATATATATATATATATATATATATATATATATATATATATATATATATATATATATATATATATATATATATATATATATATATATATATATATATATATATATATATATTATATATATATATATATATATATATATATATATAGGTTATATCTCCTTTAAGCCATTTAGCAAGTATTCTCTGTTAGTTATGTTAGTTATATTATTTTCTCTAACTTTTAAAGGATTATTTTGTTTCCCAAGTTCATTAATAGTTAAGAAAGTTTTGTATCGTTCGTAAAAAAATAGAATATTTCCTGATAATTTATTATAAAACCAATTTAATTTGTATATCGTCATATGAAATATTCTTTATTCTTTTGGGTTTTATTTCATAAATATAATTTATTTATTAAGTTTAATTTGGTATGTAATTTTTTTTCCTTATTTTTTTTGAGGGAGGCATTGTTCTTTTTTTTTTTTTTTTGGAGAGAGAGAGAGAGAGAGAGAGAGAGAGAGAGAGAGAGAGAGAGAGAGAGAGAGAGAGAGAGAGAGAGAGAGAGAGAGAGAGAGAGAGAAATTTACCGTTGTGGCGTATTTTTCATTAATATGTTTTTTTTTTTATTTAACAAATTTTATATATGCCTCGTAAAGAATTATTGAAAACTTTTCTCTCCTCTACTCCCCCCTAGGTATCTAGTATTTATTTCGATTATTTTCACTGTTTTTACTCATTTTCTTGTCCCCCATTTTTTTACATTTCCCATTATGATTGTTTACACTTCTGATAGCCAACCCAGAAAAAATTAGATTATTATAAGTTTTAGTCGTAACTCTCTCTCTCATATTACACAGCTTTGAGCAATATTATGACATTTTCGTGCTCGCACCAGACCCCTTCAAGTCTGTTTTTTGATCCATTTCGATCCTGTCATCTCTTGGCTACAAATGTTACGTCTCGGGTAGAATCTGTTGGATGTAATGAACTTTTCATCTATTTGTTGATCCTCTTAACTATCCAGCTCTTACAAGATGTTCCAAGAGCAAAACCCTATGAGGGCTTAGGGATATACTCATCATAAACAACAACAACAACAACAACAACAGCGACTTTTTTATCAACCGTAGTATTCCTGCTGGAATTTTATGAATTTTGAATTCATCTTTTACAATGTTTCCAAAATTAAGAATATCATAAAACCTTCTGTGAGATCTTTTTTAATGTCAAATCAGGATCATCATCATTATTGTTCTAATAAAAGTTTTTACTATTATTTTTATTTATTTATCTTTTAAAGCGCATGCCCCTTCATTTCAAGTCATGGGTTCGATATAATGTGGAATTATTATTATTATTATTATTATTATTATTATTATTATTATTATTATTATTTTTATTATTATTATTTTTATTATTATTATTATTATTATTATTATTATCATTATTATTATTATTATTATTATTATTATTATTATTATTTTTGTTGTTGTTGTTGTTATTAGACATAAAACATTCAACTATTTGAGGGGATATTCCAATTAAGAAGAGCTATTGGTCTTTAGAATTCGCGTAAGATTTCTAATATGGTGACTTGTTACTATTTTCTTTATAATTAAAAGTAAACTATATCTTCAATTATTCTGTTCAACCATTTCAGTATACAGAATAGAGTCTACTCTAACTCACCTCACTCTTTGATGAGATATTATATACGGTATTTATTTTACGAAAGGCCTTTTGTATTATTTATCTTAACCATGTTGATATAATCAGAATTTAAAAAAATTAGTGTTATATCGTGGATGTAATAATCTTTTTTTTTCATAGTAATATCTAGATATTAATAATAATCAAATGATTACGAGAAGATTTGTATCATTATCGGTTATAATCTCGAGTTGTAATTATAAAGGTCAAAGATCCCAAAGAGGATTAAATAAAAATATTACATGTGAGTAAGAATTGGAACCTTGAAAAATTTCGTAAGCAAAATTTTCCTTTTGTGGAAGTCTACAATTTTTCTTTAGCCTTGAAAAAATATTTTCTCCGAGATAGGACAATGTAAATACAAACTCAAAAAAAAGCTGAATCGTAAAAAAAAAGGGGAAAAACTTTAACAATTTTTGTGTAGATCTAGATGTATTATATCATCTTTATTTCTCGTAATTTTATCTTTACGATTTTCATAATATGATAATCATTGCCATCGATTCACTGTCCACAAATGAATGATTTGAATAAGGAATTAATTTCAAATGAGAAAAATTTCTCTTGAAATTAGGGGAAAGAGGGAGAAATAACCTCTCTCTCTCTCTCTCTCTCTCTCTCTCTCTCTCTCTCTCTCTCTCTCTCTCTCTCTCTCTCTCTCTCTCTCTCTCTCTCTCTCTGTCATTGATGTTTCTGAGTCAGGACATTTCAACAGAGAATTATTTTGGTGTTTTGAAGCGTAAAAAAAATATTGTGTAACGTAAATACCTTCTCTGTCATATCAAACATTCAAATGTTTGCTCATTTATTATAGAAACAGCAGCAGATAACTTTAGTTGTTGTAACACTAATACATTATTAACACCAGTTAATATTTGATAGAACAGCTATGTTCAGACTGATATAAACACATGCTGATAAGTGTCTTTTCTGACACCTGACACACAAAATC
>NC_090741.1:84388188-84390688 GCF_036898095.1 Palaemon carinicauda | reverse complement strand
AATGTCTTGGATTAGAGTTCTCTTTCCCGAGGGTACATTTGGGCACGCTTTTCTGTTTTATTTCTCTCCCTCTTGTTTGTTTTGAAGTTTTTATAGTTTATGTATAAAAGATCTAGATTAATGTTGTTACTGTTCTTAAAATATTTCATTTTGTTTATTTATTACTTCTTTTATGGTTTCTCTAATGCCTTATATCCTTTCCTCACTGGGCTGTTTTTCCCTGTTGGAACTTATAGCATCTTGCTTTTCCTTCTGGGGTTGTAGCTTGGCTTTTAATGATAATAATTATAATCCTTCATTTGTCGAATAAGATTCTACCCACAAACTCTCCATCGGGAGAGCAACAGTCTGTCCAAAATTGACCAACCAACATGTCCTCTTCAAACTTCTAGCTGACAAGCAGTATTTTCCCAACAATGTTTCAACCAACTAAAAGTATTATTCACAACCCTTCACTCGAGGAACAACATTCTGGCCACAAGTGTTCAACCGTAAAGTAACCTTTTTCCAGCAATTCCAAAATCAAGTAACATTCTGTCCAAAACCCGCCATCAAAAGCACCGTGCACCATGAGTTCTTTCCATAACTTCCATAATACATCGAACTTGTAATTACCTTCGTGAAATTTGAAGGCTACATTAGTCTCAATTTGGAGTCACCCTATCGAATGGCATCTCTGCATATGCCATCTTTATGTCCCTTGCAATGTTGTTCCAATTACCCCATAAATCTTATGAAGCATAATAGTTCAAACCTACTCCTGCTTGGTGGAATGGCACCAACCCTAATCAGAGTCTCCCTTCATGCATAACAATGGCCGTCGTAAAACACTGAATGGACTTTGCTGGCGAGCGCAAAATTTCAAGCAATATAGTGTTTAATTAGTTTACCAAGTCTGACTTAAAAGCAGAATTATGTCCCTTTGTAATTTATGTCAAACACTGCTATTAGATGTGTTCAAAGATATAACAACATGAATGCCATTTTTATGTCTTCTTGAGACGCCAATGAAAGATTTGATAGTCTTGTATTATAGCTTGTTTAATAAAACTCACTCACTCATCTCTCTCTCTCTCTCTCTCTCTCTCTCTCTCTCTCTCTCTCTCTCTCTCTCCTCTCTCTCCTCTCTCTCCCTCTCTCTCTCTGTCTAATAAATATTGTAGATATTAATGAAATCAAATAAGAAATTGTGATTTTAGCAGTTTCTTGAATGAAAAATATTCTTATCAATAAAAATAGTCATGAAAATCCTCCGTAATATACTTTCAATGTATACACACATGAACAGGGAATGTATATTCTTGATTCAACAGCTAAAGTAAGAATATGACAGTAACTATTGCATTCTGCCACCCTTATGAAAACCAACCATTGTTGACTACCATGTTACTCCAGAATGATTCAGCATTTCACGTTGTCTTAGAAACATAATTATTAATAATTCATTTTAATATATATTTTTAAATGTTCTTTCACTCCGGAACTATTGTTATTATTCACATTTTGTGAAGGTCAATATTAATATTTCGTAAATATCCTTGAATATTTTAAGGCATATCTTGATCACACACACACACACACACACACATATATTATATTTATAATATATATATATATATATATATATATATATATATATATATATATATATATATATATATATATATATATATATAATATATATATATATATATATATATATTAGGATGTTTGGTATCTAAATTGCATCATGAAAAGAACTTTACAGCACATTTCCTTTAAATATAGTATAAAAATTGAAGATTAATTTTATCTTCCATTCCTTTTTTCCTTTCCCATCTGTTGTTGGCTATAGAATCTATAAATCCTTCCTACTCTTCTCTCAAGTCTGTTCAGCTCAGAGCCTCAACACGTTATAGACGCGAACAGCATTCTCTAGTTCTAAGGTAATATCGACCCTATTCCTCCCCTTGATAATGGTCCTATTCCTTTGCATCACAATTAGCCGGAACAACGGGTTTCCCCTATTTAATAGTAGGCTCTGAATAAATTTATATATTATACTGAGTTTCGAAAAGCCTGTTGCAATATCCATACAACCATCTAGTGACTATTGGGTTCTCGTGATAAAGTCTGTCAGGAAGGCTGAAAGACTGACTGGATCTTTGGTAGATTCTTAGACAGAAGAGACCATAGAACTGTGGTCAAATTTATCCTGTAAAGTTATCTCTCTCTCTCTCTCTCTCTCTCCTCTCTCTCTCTCTCTCTCTCTCTCTCTCTCTCTCTCTCTCTCTTAGAATTGTTGGCTTCATTTACAGTGGACGAATCCATGAATACAAAATGAGAGGCAAAGACTTGTTATATGAGAGATGCCTCAGCCATCGCCATTAATGACTCGGACGTTGCAACTATTGGCGTTGATCAACGGATGTGAATATCACTGGATTCTTCTTCATTTTGCAGAGAGCAAATAAACTGTCCGTCCTTCATCTTAGATATCCTGAAAATCCAGGTTTCTGTC
>NC_090741.1:84378188-84383188 GCF_036898095.1 Palaemon carinicauda | reverse complement strand
TCTTTGATATAGCTATATATCAATTGATATGCTTTAGAATTAAAGGCAATTGAATAACATATCCAAATAATAATTAACTTTAATGCAAATGCAACAGCTGGCCCTATCCCTATAGTCTTTCAAACGAGATTGGATCGAAAAATGTGTGGTATCTCTGAATGAATACTATATATACAATAGACTGTTAGAATTGACTTCTTTAGCTCTCTATCTACACCCGCATGTAATAAATCCTGAGAAACGTCAGTAATATACAAAAAATGTTTAGTTGCTGCTTTCAGACAAGAGCAATGGTCTTATTATACAGTTGTTTTCAGTCAACAGATAAGTGCTTAACATGAATGTCCGTCATGGAAGAGACAAACAATCGAAGAGTCTCAGTTCTGGAAGAAGCTAATCTATAGTAGCAAAGTGTCTCTCCTAGAAGGGGACAGAAAAGCAAAGAGTTTCCGTCTTGGAGGACACTAAATCCATGAGTGTTGGTCCTTGAAAATGACAAAGAACCATAGTTTTAATCCTGGAAGATGATATAGAATAAAAGTATTAGTCCTGAGAGACGACAAAAAAAATGCCATTCCTGGAAGAGGAATAAAAAATGTTAGTTCTTGAAGGAGACAAAGAATAAGTGTGTCCGTCTAAGAATAGGATAAATTACCAGCATGCGCCAATCTTGGATGAGGACAAAAAATAAAATAAGTTAGTCCTGCAAGAGGACTAAGAATCAAAAGGCAAAGAGATCGGTCCAGGAAGAGGCAAAAAGAATCAAAGAATGTCTGTTGGCGGAGACGCTAAATAATCAGTTTCACTCCTGAAAAAATTGAATAAATCATATGCTTTCAGAATGTTACTCCTTTGGACTCAGATGGTGATTTGGAGAACTATGATTTGACTTACAACGAATAAAACATGTCGACCGTTGATATTACATAAATTATTATATCAAATACAGGGACTGATGATATCCTACGAAGGTCATCCATTGGTGATAGTGAATATGTTAGTAAATATTTACGCCCATTAATCGGTGTTGACGTAACCTTCAACGTCAACCAAGGCAATTGATGGAGTATTCATATACAAGGAAGACCTTTCTCCCTCTATTCTGTATTCATGAATTTGTCCAGAGGATGAGAAGATATTCTCACTGGCCATATGCTGAAAGCGATTTCCTGCTATTATTTCGTGTCGATTATCAGCTTCTGTCAAAGCCAGAGTCAGTCTCTGTCGTAGATTCTGTCGCCTCACTGCAATAAATGTTCGAGGGCTGCTGGAATGGAATAGTTGGCTGAACGTTTTACAATTCAAAGTATATTGATGGAGTCATACGTTTTGTACGTAGAAGACATTACAATCCTTTCTGGATAATATTTTGTCGGTTGGGTTAATAGTGGGGATTAGAATGTTGAATTAAGAACAAAACTGTACCAGTGTCCTGTAGATGGCGCTATTGTTTATAGCATAAGAACTGATCTGGCATGTTTTTAGTAAAGTAGAAGCAATTTGTTATGAATAAAAAAGTGAAGCTTAACTTCCAATCTAGTATTCATATTCAATATACATTATACATGTATATGTCTATTTTTAAACGCCAAAAAATATGAATAGGCCTAAATACATGAGATAGAAAAAAATTCCAATAGCAAAAGTAGAACTTTTCTTTGTGAATTATTTTTGTCAGTAACGTTGAAAGACAATTTTATAACCCGTAAGAAAATCCGATAGATAATGTGGCGAAATTTCACCGGTTTACTAAGTTGCCCGATGTGCTGGGCGTGTCACAAGGCCTTAAGGGCTAGCCTCTCAAAACCATTCGGGAAATTAAGTAGAATACGGCTATATTTTAACAAAATTTATTATGAAAATAATCATCTAATACGAAAGAAATATAAAAAAAATTAACTTTTCTTGACATACAAAGAGTCACTTTACTTAATGAACATGTGCGTTACTGAAAAAAACTATGTCCGCATCGAACTCAAGATTTTAGCAAAATTAATTAAACATTTAGATAGTTATCACGATAAACGCCTTACCGAGACCTTTTTACGTATTTTACACAATAACTCTGATCCCCTGGCACAAGGATCGATGAAATATTTACAGATACAAATTTTACACAACTCTAGCAAGACCTACATGGAAACCGACCTGAGTACACTAGGGTGGGGAGAGAGAACCATTAGAACATACTGTGGTTGGGGACGACGGATCAAAGAGGCAGACCTGGCTTCTGCAACCTCCGACGTCACCTTTTTCCCGCATTTTTTCCTGAACCTAAATTTCTAGATTGGATTTTTTTATCATGTTACAATACAATGACGTTATTTTTCTTAATCTTAAATTACAAGTGGTTGATTTCTTTAGTCTCAGCGCCTCCCCTACCAGGCGGTTTCTCTTTTTGGTTCTAAACATTCTTGTCTTGAACGACATTCATTCGCCCGCGAGTTCTCTCCTCTCCCTCCAATTTGACGCACCGTAGGCGGAGTCAAATGGCGGGAATTTTGATTGATCAGTTCGAAATTCCCGACAGATAAAGTACGAATAAATCTAAACTCTAAAACAGAAAAAATCAATTAGATTTTTATATCAGAATCTAGGGTCTTTCCTGGTTCATAAAAATTGAGATTACTCTTATTCTTCGAGAGATCTTAAAGTCAAATGAGGAATAGATTAAAAATTCCCATCCATCCCATTTGCCATTTCTTTACTTCTCGTCCCCCATAATATATAAATACACTTCCTTTTAGGATAGGAATGGAGAAATGTTATCATTCAACAAGGCTTAATAAAAAGGGATTCTCATTAATGCTTTTTCAATTAATACATATCTTTATAATGAGATATTTATTATTTATAGCATGACAAAGTTCTCTTGTTGGTAATCCATTTATCTGTTTTGTGTTCCTCTCACCAAAATTGATAATACATATTCAACGAAAGACTAAAAACTATGATTATACTGTTTGTACGTATGTATGCATACACTTGCATAAATCAAATTACTACGCATATGTGTGTATGCTTACGCACATGAACATTTATATATATATATATATATATATATATATATATATATATATATATATATATATATATATATATATATATATATATATATATTATATATATATATATATTTATATATATATATATATATATATATATATATATATATATATATATATTTATATATATATATATATATATATATATAGATAGATAGATATATATATATATATATATATATATATATATATATATATATATCTATACATATATATATATATATATATATATATATATATATATATATATATATATTTATATATATATATATATATATATATATATATATATATATATAGATAGATAGATATATATCTATATATATAGATATATATATATATATATATATATATATATATATATATATATATATATATATATATATATATATATAAGCATAAACATACATATATCATTCTCATCCTCATCATCATCATCATCATATCCTCCTACGCCCATTGACGCATATGACCTCGATTATATATCACCAGCTTATATTTCTTGAGCTTTCAGATCAATACTTTTGCATTTATAATCGAAGACTTCACGCTCCATAGTCATCAGCCATGTAGGCCTAGGTTTTCCAACTCTTCTAGTACCTTGTGGAGCCCAGTTAAAAGTTTGGTGAACTAATCTCTCTTGGGGAGTTCGAAGAGCATGCCCAAACCATTTCCATCCACCCCTTACCATGATCTCATCCACATATGCCCCTCGAAGTAAGTAGTATTTTTTAATAGATCGTAATAATAATTACCCATTTTTGTTTTGAGTGTACTTGAGAGACCTTTGGATATATAGTGTTTTTATATATTGAAGTCTGGGAGTTATAAAACTGTGTTATAGCTCGGGTGTTAATATTTTCAAGGGTAACAGATTTAAAGTAAAATCAAACAAGTGAGTTTGGAACTCGAGAGGTTGTATAGCTTGCCAGTCGTAATATATATATATATATATATATATATATATATATATATATATATATATATATATATATATATATATATATATATATATATATATATATATATATATATATATTTTATTTATATATATATATATATATATATATATATATATATATATATATATATATATATATATATATATATATATATATATATATAATATGTTTGTTTTCCAGACACGGAGCATCTTATATTATATTTTTGGTGGCCAGGTTCTGGAGCCATTATATAATGGTATATATTCAACATTATCATGACCTTTAACTAGGTCACTGTAAAACAAAGATCTCAGAAGACCAGTCTTTCAACTCCTATCTGTTCATGGTCTTTCTATGATAGTCTATACCCGCAAATTTTCAAAGCTTGCCAATCCATCGTCCTTTCTTCCTTTAGTTATATGTGTATGTGTATATATGTGCATAGATGTGAATTTATTGTTCCTCTGTTTCATACAAGGGTACATTTTATCTTTAACAGATATTCTACACTATCAATCATGTTTCAAGTCTAACAAACAAACCACTCTATAAGATCACGAGACAGTCTTCAGCAAGTTGAAAGTCCTTCAAAGTTTTATTCTCCACAAAATGAATTCCATTTTGAGGCACATCCAACTTGTAAGAAAGAATATTTCGTGACCAATTGAAGAGATATTAAGAAGATATCTGACTTATGAATCGACTTCAAATTCTTTAACGATCATCAATTAAAACATTTCCACTCGATTATTTTGTTTTCATTCTTTAACAAAGTTTCTTTGATTCTTTGCGAGTTGGTAAAAAGACGATTTTGAGTGAGGAAAATCTAACTTTGGGAGATTTAAGATTTTATTTGTTCATATTTTGTATAACCATTGAAGTTTGTTGTTATTACTGTAATTCCCATTATTATTAATAACACTATTAAAAGTGAAAATATTTGTAAAACTTTTCAATGTTATTATTATAATTATTGCTTATATATTTGGTT
>NC_090741.1:84338827-84358827 GCF_036898095.1 Palaemon carinicauda | reverse complement strand
CATGAGCTTTAACTAGGCCACTGTAGGACAAAGGCCTCAGAAGATATGTTTTTTCGACTCCTGTCTGTTTATGGTCTTTGTACGCCAGCTTATACCCGCAAATTTTCTTAGCAAGTCACTCCATCGTCTTTTCTTCCTTTAGTTATATGTGTGTATGTATATGTGTGTGCATAGATGTATGTTTATTGTTCCTGTGTTTTATACATGGGTGTATTTTAGGGTATATTTTATCTTTAACAGCTACTCTATAATATCAATCATGTTTCAAGACTTACAAGCAAACTTCTCTAAAACCCGAGACAATCTTTAACAAGTCGAAAGTCCTTCAAACTTTTATTCTTCAGAAAATGGATTTCATTTTGAGGCACTTCCATTTTCTAAGAAAGAATATTTCGTGACCAATCATAGAAATATTAAAAAGATATCTGACTTATGAATCGACTTCAAATTGTTTAACGACCATCAATCAAATCATTTCCACTCGATTATTCTCTTTTCATTTTTTTTCAAAGTTTCTTAGATTCTTCGCGAGTTGTTAAAAAGTCGTTCAGTTTTCAAAGAGAAGATTTTGTGAGGAAATTCTAACTTTTGGAAATATAGATTTTATTTATTCAGATTTTGTATAGCCAATGAAGTTTGTTGATATTAATGAAATTCACATTCTTATTACTAATGTAATTAAAAGTGGAAATATTTGTAAAAATTTCCACTGTTATCACAATTGTTATTTATATATTTGGTTGTTGTTGTTGCTGTCATTTTTCCTGTTTATCTATAAATTTTTTGCCTACTTCACAAACTAAGCTTACATTTCCATTATTATTGCTTTGTATGTACCTGTATTAGAAAGGTATATAACCCTTTCAGTCCCCCCACAAATACCCAGCCCACCGCCCCCCCAACCTGTTTTTTTTTTTTTTTTTTTTTTTTTTTTTTTTTTTTTTTTTTTTTTTTTTTTTTTTTTTTTACTCATCTTAGCAACAAAACTATGCTAAGTCGCCAGCCCTCCTCAAATGACCCCCCCTCTTTTGACTAACCCCATTTTAGCACCAAAATTATACTAAATATCACCATGGAATTTTTTATTGCATAACATACTGAATATACATAAATATATAATGTCACATATTTAATAAAATTTTCATGTGTATAAATATAAAAAGGGAAGAAAACTGGTAACTACTTGATGCAAATTACGCCTTATGGCGCTCAGTAGCTATTGACAAATCATCGTGATATTTTCTTTGATATTTTGAGATTGACATATAGATCATTTTATTTTTTTGAAAGAAAGATGTTGGTGCTGTCTTCAAATCTTTCGAGCGTTGTTGTAATGTCCCTGTCTTGCAGTCTGCTGGACGAGAGTTTACGTCTCGCTTAGGTGTGATAGATTCTAATATTGTCTGTAAATTTGCCATCCTTGTAAGGTATGGATGTAGGGAGAGTTTGGGCGATTATATATGTCTACAGGCTGGGTCATTAGGAGGCATTGCCTGGTCTCCCATATGTATATATGGTGGTTTTCTAGGATATTGTTTCTGGCAGTCATGGCCAACTTTTGAAAAAGAGTGACAAAAATATGTTGAAGCACAGCAACACTTACTAAATCATTTATTTTACAATTTCAGAAAAATTGTCTTCCGCCTAAAAAACAGATGTTATCTAAGAATAAAAAAATATATTTGAAAGAATCATATTTTTTAGAAAGTTTAAACTTCATATTACATTATATCCGTAAATGAATTAAAGTTTATTGATCTTCGGTATCAAATAGATAATATTTTATACCAAATCGCTAATAAATAAGAACCAAAGAAAGTAGTAGTAGGTAGTTCTAAACAAATAGTAGCTAAAATGCTTAAATGAAGATTTATATAAGAAGCAAATGGTGTCTTGAAATTTACAGTAAACTATTATTATCTCTGACCGTGATCGGATAATGGCAGTTGTTAGAAATAGATGAAGGTTAGAATATTAGATTCTTCATTGAATATTAGAAAACGGCGTCCCTAGGAGTAATGCGTATCTTTGTCATCGAATGTTGAACTCTGGCCTCATAACATCACACCGGCTTTAATTTCATTAAAGATAGACACTTCTCTTCTTCTGACGCCAGTTGGAGCAGCAGTTTTTGCCCTTTTACATAAACAATCAGGAACACTTAGGAGGAAAGAAATGTTTTAGAACTCCGGTGTTATTTCTCCTCCTATAAGTGTAGTTTGTCTTTTTTTTATTGCTAATTGTTTCCTTTAATTTTTTGTTTTGTTTTATTTGGTTATCACAAGCATTCTCTTCTTTGAAAGATTGTCTGCGAATTATAGAGACCCTTGCATTATATAACAACAACAACAACAATAATAATTAATAATAATAATAATAATAATAATAATAATAAAATAATAATAATAATAATAATAATAATAATAATAATAATAATAATAATAATAATAATAATAATAATAATAATAATAATAATAATAATCGACCTTCACATTTCCCTTCAGCCAGTGAATAAAAATATGAATGGTACGTTGAAAGAAAGAACAAACAAAAATTCAACAAAATCAGAGAAAAGTAAAAAGTTCCTTTAGAAGGTTAAGTTGCGCAGTGTGGGGTCAGGAGTTTTATGTGCTTTTGATAAGCCATGAGTACAAATATATGTAAAGTTGAAGGTTTTAAAAAAAAAAATATATGATTTTCAAAATAAAGATGTTATTTATATTATCAATATTAGCTATACGATTCTAGAAGTCTATATAGATTTTACTTTTGCTCTTCTACGTTTCTTCCTGAGAATCTTTCTTTTGTCATCCCTTTTCTTCTAGGGAGGGAAGATAGATAGATAGGTAGATAGATAGAGAGGGAGAGAGAGAATCAGCTACTGTATCAGATTTTGAGAGAGAGAGAGAGAGAGAGAGAGAGAGAGAGGAGAGGAGAGAGAGAGAGAGAGAGAGAGAGAGAGAGAGAGAGAGAGAGAGAGAGAGATTTTCTCTTTATTTAAAGATTTTATTTCTAGTTCTCGTTACTGAAGTATCTTCGTAGGAGGAGAGAGAGAGAGAGAGAGAGAGAGAGAGAGAGAGAGAGAGAGAGAGAGAGAGAGAGAGAGACTTCATATGAATATATTTTATTTTTTAGTTTCTGTTAGTAAAGTATTTTCTTAGGTGGAGAGAGAGAGAGAGAGAGAGAGAATCATTCCAATATCATTGCGATTACAGTAAATACAATATGATGATCACTATTCCATAAACAAGTATCATCACTGTAAAGTTATTTCGTTCTTTTCATGATATTGACATTTAGGAAGATAATAATAATAATAATAATAATAATAACTAATAATAATAATAATAATAATAATAATAATAATAATAATAATAATAATAATAGAGTGCTCATTTCAAGGATTATTATTCTTGATTGTAGTCATAACGTAAAATCAATACAGTGATAACTTAATTGGAACAAACCGTGCTTAAGAATAGTGTAAAGGGGGACCTAAGATAAGGTTGTGCCATATTTCTGGGTTTGTTTGATTTGACATGGTGCAGATATATTGAATATCAAAATATTTATTGGTAATATATATATATATATATATATATATATATATATATATATATATATATATATAATATATATATATATATATACATATATATATATATATTATATATATATATATATATATATATATATATAATATATATATATATATATATATATATATATATATATATATATATATATATATATTTATATATACACGCATGAATATATTTTTATTTTATAAGTGTGTATTAAAAAAATGATTCAACTGTATAAAAAACTTGATCAGTAACCCTCACTCCATCTAAACCCTCTCGTACAGTTTTCAGAGAAAATGTTAACGCTTCAACATTATAAATGAATAAAGAAACCACCAATAACGGATAATCGAATATGCAAACAGAACATTAGAATTCGGTAATCAGCTTCGAAGGTCCAATTCAAATTTGAACAGACCTGAAATTCCCTTTACAGATTAACGTATCATAGGAGCCTCGGGCCTTTCTGTTCGTTATCTTTTCACAATAATAGGAGTAACTTCCTGTTCAATTATAGGAAAGCCGATGTGAGTTCAGTATTTAGGTTGTTTAATGGCAATGTTTCTCTTGACTTATGTGATCCATTTTTTATTATTTAACGCGAGGTAAGCTTTGCTGCGTCTCAGTCCAAATATTTTTTAGATTTTTACCGGTATGCTAATGCTGCACGGGGGCACAGAGTACGTGTTCCGTTATATTTCTAATTGCGGAGAATTTGAGACTACAAAAAAGCATGTTTTCTTAAATCTCCCGGGAAAGTCAAGGTATATATATATATATATATTATATATATATATATATATATATATATATATAATATATATATATATATATATATATATATAATATATATATTCTGTATACATATGTATATATATGTATAGGTAGTATTTGCTTATTATATAATTCAGAAATTAAATAAAAGTTATTATATTGCTATTCATATGAATGCGAGACGTAATGTTTAAAAGGATGCTAATTGTATCAGTAGTTTTAGATTATCAGTCTTGGAAGAAGGATAAGAGTTATACTTTTTTCATTGTAATAATAATAATAATAATTATAATAATAATAATAATAAAAACTAATAATAATAATAATAATAATAATAATAATAATAATAATAATAATAATAATAATAATAATAATAATGCAAAAATATCTAATTTTTCATTAAAGTATACTTTTTTAACATTAAATCGTTTTAAACTATGAAAGAAAAACCTGGATGGTATTAGCCCTAAGGAGTCCAACCAGGAAAAATATCTTAGTGAGGAAAGGCAAGAAGGAAACAAATAAACTGCGTTCATTCATACTTACACACACACATATATATATATATATATATATATATATATATATATATATATATATATATATATATATATTTATATATATATATATATATATATATATATATATATATATATATATGTATATATATATATATATATGTATATATATATGTATATATATATATATATATATATATATATATATATATATATATATATATATATATATATATATATTATATATATATATATAAAATATACATACTTCATATACAGTATATATATATATATATATATATATATATATATATATTATATATATGTATATATATATATATATATATATATATATATATATATATATATATAATATGTATATATATAATATATATATATATATATATATATATATATATATACTGTATATATGAAGTAATTAATAAACAATATAAAGTATCTTAAGATCAGTAACAATATTAATATAAGCTGTGAAGACACTGAGGTTCCACCTATTCAACTGCCTGATTAGGAAGATCATTCTACAATCTGGCCACAGCTGGAATAAAACCGTTCATAAATATTTACGTTGTGATGGTGATATATAGTTAAAAAATTTACGAGAAAGTCACAAGAAGATTTTTCCACATTACTGGAAAAAAAAATAGACATCAAATACCTAAAAACGCATACATTTTTCTATGTAAACTAGTGCGAAATATAATTAATTAAGGACAATAATACTTTTTTTTCTCTAGAGATTTTTTTTTATTTTATTTACTAAAATACTATCGAATTTTTTTTATTTCGGTTTTTCACCTAGTTTTTGTAGGAGGAGATGTCTCCGTTAACCTGTTATTACATTTTAACAACCTTTTTAAATCAGTTTTCCCAAAGCACCTAGTGTCTCTGCTAAGCGTCAGCATGATTAATAATTAATTATATTTAAGTGAACAATAGATTTCTAGGTAAATAAATAAAAAGAAAACCCACTTGAAGAAATAAATATCACTCCTATTACGGCTGGTAATATTTTCTTTACTCCAATTTCCTACGTAATCTCATGAGCTATATGCGTTGTGGAATGCGTCAAAGGTATGTGGAATATCGAATGAAAAAACTCATCGTCTGGAACAGCTTTAAGGTAGGCATGCTGATTTTTGAAAGCCTGTGGTAAGCCTGTAGGTCTACTTGCTTACTCATTAGCAGCCAATCTTTGGTCCTTCTTATTACTATCTTAGGTGAATAGGGGTCTTGTGTATATTGTCGGCCTTGGGGACTTATCCGATGAACCAGTCTGTTTTTTATATGATCTCTATTAAACCCTAAAACCTATATCCACTTGAATCGAAATCAGTTGATTCAGCTGTTTCCCCTCTCTTTATAATCGTATGAATAATTCTGTGATGTAATAAGTATTGTCCAGCCAATGTTGTCAGATTTTATTTATAGGTAAGGATTTGGTGGTCTTTTGATGATTGTTGTTTATCAACTAGAAATCATACACTATTTCAGCTCTCTCTCTCTCTCTCTCTCTCCTCTCTCTCTCTCTTCTCTCTCTCTCTCTCCTCTCTCTCTCTCTCTCTCTCTCTCTCATACTGTGGTTTTAATTTATAGTGCACTAACCGAAAAATTGAGGTGAATATTTATATTTTTTCAAAAACTCTTTGTAATACCATCTATTGATAATGATACTGGCATTTACAATTGTAAATATCAAAATACCCCTCACAATCTCGTATTATGAAAGTCTTTTTAAACTTATACAAGTTAACATGAACGTTTTCATGTTTGTGAGAAGAGGAAAAACCTACTCAATTTTTTTTTTCCACCTATAAAATCACTACTCTTGTTAACACGAATGAGTTCACGTCAGCTTGCATATTGTCACTTTACAAAGGGTTGATTGCAATGATAATCCTATGGAACGTATACTAACAGCAATTGGAAGTTGACATTTTCCTCTGAACATGTTATTTTCGTTTAAATGTTTTTTCAATGCCAAGACAAGTGGGACAGCTAATCCAATAACATGTTCCAGGCAAGAAGAAAACAGAACGAAGAGAAATGGAACAATAAACCAACTATTGTCAATTCCTCTCATTCCAGGGATGTTATGATTTTGAATAATGTCTCTCTCTGATTACTTGATATTTCAAGTTTGATTTGTTTTCTTTCACTGTCAATATAGTATATGAATGAATAAACAAAGTCGAGGCATAAAATCTATTATTTTTACTCTCCTCGTGGTGCTTGTTTTGATTCAATATAGAATATTATTCTTTCAAACGAGCTAATAAGGCTAAATCTTTATTTCGCCATCAATTTAATTTAAACTGTAATATTCGCTCAAGATCGTATATATTTCTGGACTTACCAAATTACTGTAAAAAAGAATAAAGACATTCTTACGATCAGTTTTAATGGCATTACTCCTTCGTTAAAAAGCCATGAAAGATAATGAAGTTGGGTCCTTATGACAAGTTTTATTATCAGTAAGAATGCATCAAATGCAATGATTCTCTGAAGGGCAAACTTGAAGACAAAGCGAGACTCTTAAGAAAGGAATCTGCCGCTGATAATGAGGTATTACCCCCATGCACAGACTGCAAATATATGTTGCCATTAATGCAAATAGATCTTGTCGTTTGTGAATCTCATTTTATGAGGTTTTAATGGCGTTTGTCTTCCTCAGTTGGGTTCTGTCAACAGATGCCATGACCGTTACTTTTCCCCGAATTACCAACCAACTACTGACACCACTTCTACCACATGCTATCCCACGATAAGACACCTATTCAATCCGAATCCATCCATTGTCTCCCCAATTTCCAACCAATAAGCAACATTTTCCCCTAACTCGCTATCGATAAGGAAGATTTTTATTTGACAACTCTCTAACATATAAGCAACATTTCACCCAATGGCCTTCCCATGTCTTGGATTAGAGTTCTCTTTCCCGAGGGTACATTTGGGCACGCTGTTCTGTTTTATTTCTCTCCCTTTTGTTTGTTTTGAAGTTTTTATAGTTTATGTATAAAAGATCTAGATTAATGTTGTTACTGTTCTTGAAATATTTTATTTTGTTTATTTATTACTTCTTTTATGGTTTCTCTATTGCCTTATATCCTTTCCTCACTGGGCTGTTTTTCCCTGTTGGAACTTGTAGCATCTTGCTTTTCCTTCTGGGGTTGTAGCTTGGCTTTTAATGATAATAATTATAATCCTTCATTGTCAAATAAGATTCTACCCACAAACTCTCCATCGGGAGAGCAGCAGTCTGTCCAAAATTGACCAACCAACCTATCCTCTTCAAACTTCTAGCTGACAAGCAGTATTTTCCCAACAATGTTTCAACCAACTAACAGCATTATTCATAACCCTCCACTCGAGGAACAACATTCTGGCCACAAGTGTTCAACCGTAAAGTAATCTTTTTCCGGCAATTCCCAAATCAAGTAACATTCTGTCCAAAAACCCGCCATCAAAAGCACCGTGCACCATGAGTTCTTTCCATAACTTCCATGATACCCTATAAATCTTATGAAACATAATAGTTCAAACCTCCTGCTTGGTGGAATGGCACCAACCCTATTCACAGTCTCCCTTCATGCATAACAATGGCCGTCGTAAAACACTAAATGGACTTTGCTGGCGAGAGCAAAATTTCATGCAATATAGTGTTTAATTAGTTTACCAAGACTGGCATAAAAGCAGATTATGTCCATTTTTAATTTATGTCAAACACTGCTATTAAACGTGTTCAAAGATATAACAACATGAATGCCATTTTTATGTCTTCTTGAGACCGCAATGAAAGATTTGATAGTCTTGTATTATAGCTTGTTTAATAAAACTCTCTCTCTCTCTCTCTCTCTCTCTCTCTCTCTCTCTCTCTCTCTCTCTCTCTCTCTCTCTCTCTCTCTCTCTCTCTCTCTCTAATAAATATCGTAGATAATAATGAAATCAAATAAGAAATTGTGATTTTTAGGCATTTTCATGAATGAAAATATTCTTATCAATAAAAATAGTCATGAAAATTCCTCCCTTATATATTTTATATGTATACACACATGAACATGAAATGTATGTTCTTGATTCAACAGCTAAAGTAGGATTATGATAGTGACTATTGCATTCTGCCACCCTCATGAAAACCAACTATTGTTGGCTACCAGGTTACTCCAGAATGATTCAGCATTTCACGTTGTCTTAGAAACCTAATTATTATTAATTCATTTTAATATATATTTTTAAATGTTCTTTCACTCCTGAACTATTGTTATTATTCCACTGTTTGTGATGGTCAGTATTAATGTTTTCGTAAATATCCTTGAATATTTTAAGGCATATCTTGATCACACGCACACACACACAAAAAAAACACACACTCACACACACACACCACACACACACACACATATATATATATATATATATATATATATATATATATATATATGTATATATATACTATATATATATATATATATATATAATATATATATATATATATATATATATATATATATATATATATATATATTAGGATGTTTTGGTATCTAAATTGCATCACGAAAAGAACTTCTTTACAGCACATTTCCTTTAAATATTGTATAAAAATTGAAGATTACTTTTATCTTCCATTCTTTTTTCCCTTTTCCCATCTGTTGTTGGCTATAGAATCTACAAATCCTTCCTACTCTTCTCTCAAGTCTGTTTAGCTAACAGCCTCACACGTTATAGACGCGAACAGCATCCTCTAGTTCTAAGGTAATATCGGCCCTATTCCTCCCCTTGATAATGGTCCCATTCCTTTGCATCACAATTAGCCGGAACAACGGGTATTCCTTATTTAAAAAGTAGGTTCTGAATAAATTTATATATTATACTGAGTTTCGAAAAGCCTGCTGCAATATCCATACAACCATCTAGTGACTATTGGGTTCTTTTGACAGAGTCTGTCAGGAAGGCTGAATGACTGACTGGATCTTTGATAGATTCTTGGACAGAAGAGACAGGTAATAACATAGAACTGTGGTCAGATTTATCCTGTAAAGTATTCTCTCTCTCTCTCTCTCTCTCTCTCTCTCTCTCTCTCTCTCTCTCTCTCTCTCTCTCTCTCTCTCTCTCTCTCTCTCTCTCTCTCTCTCTCTCTCAGAATTGTTGGGTTCATTTACAGTGGACGAATCCATGAATACAAAATGAGAGGCAAAGACCTGTTATAAGAGAGATGCCTCAGCCATCGCCATTAATAACTTGGACGTTGCAACTATCGACCTTGATCAACAGATGTGAATATCACTGGATTCTTCTTCATTTTGCAGCGACCAAATAAACCGTCCGTCCTTCATCTTAGATATCCAGAAAATCCGGTTTCTGTCAACCTGAAGACACATTCATTTTGATGAAGGAAGGAAGTCAATGTTTGGATTTGCTGAATCTTCAAATAGCTGTTTTAGGCATTTCCAATTTCTTAAGGTCAGTTATAAGTTCAACCCCGGTCAAGAAATTAATGGTCTATTTTTTGTTAGCGTTTCATGAATTGGTATTGCTATTCAGATTTAATGAATCGAAATTCCGATCGTTATAAAAAGTTTAAAATTATTTTTATAATTTATTTTTCAATTTTCTGTTTAGCTATCTGGATGTTTTATTTTCTTTGTTATTATTTTCTGTTTTTAATTCGAATTTCAATTGGTATGATATACCGAATAATTTGATGAAATATGAAAAGTTTTTTTACAAAATTTTATTTTAATCAATTGTCTGTCGCTAATGAACATGCTGTTGTATATGAGTTTGGGTTTATTACCTTTCAAAATGGGTCAATTTTGATAATTTGTTGACAATGAATATGAATACAAAGGAAAACGTTGATGATAGAGCCTTTTGACGGTGTAGTGTTACTTTTATCATTGTTATAAGGTTTTGCTAATATTTTTCTATGCCACTTCTCTTATACCTAAGGAAATTATTGATTCAAGCCATTAACTGACAAGCGATATTCTTCCTCCAGAAAGCGTTTCCTACAAGAAGTATTATTGCTTAAACCCATTCATTGAGATACCGCCACCTTTCCCAAAACCTCAAACAGAGCAGCAGCCTCCCTCCTCACCTTCTTATTCTTCCTCTTCTTCTTCTTCTTCTTCTTAGTCCCACTACATGGCAGGGTCGGCCGCTTGAGTCAACCTATCCGATCTATTTCTATTCCATGTACCTTCCCCCCCCCCCCCCCCCCCCGTGACCCTCCTCACCCATATCCCTCTCCACCACATCCATCCACCTGATCCACTGACGCCCCACACACACCTCCTCCCCATCACTGGCAGAATCAAATTCATGCGGCCCTTCTCACACCCTTTTGTTCACATTGCAAAACCAGCATTCTAAAGCCTAACTATTTTATTCAGTCATTTGAAAGCAATTGCTCATTCGCTCCCTTCTTCCATCACTTTAATTATTCAGTCTCTACACTTTATAGGTCACTATGCTTTTCCCCTTCTGTGTAATCAAATCAAACCCACGTTCCCAGGAATCTCCTTTCACGTAGTTCAAAGACTGCAATAAAATATTGCATTTGGTTTGCTTGTAGTAAAAAAATTCCAAGCTCTATAATATTTAATTGTTTATGTGATAGAAGCATAAAGCGTGAGAAGGTCCCTATTGTAGCTTTTAAAGCATGTTGGAAAATTAAATTGGTTCCATGTTGAAAGGACATACACGCCATTCCTTTGTTTCTTTAAGGGGATAAAGTGGATTGAATGTTTTGATCTTATTTTGAGAAATCTCATTTTGGACGCCTTAATTCACGAAATAATTACCAAGGGGGAGAAAAGATAGGTAGTTTTTGTGGAAATACTATCTCTCTCTCTCTCTCTCTCTCTCTCTCTCTCTCTCTCTCCTCTCTCTCTCTCTCTCTCTCTCTCTCTCTCCTTTGGGGGTACCCACTTTTCATGACAATTCTCCTGTCACGGTGAGCAACCTTACAATGTATAATTTCAACATATATTGATTCAGTTTCAAACAATAAAAACAAAAACCTCCTTTTATAAGGACATTTAGGTTTATATTGTCTTAAACTGTAATAATATCTATTTATCTATTTACAGGAAACAATATCGTCGTCAATGACCTTTGATGTCAGGATGCCAGGGAACTCATTATCAATCAGTCAATTTGAAAAGCTGTAATAATTTATCGTCAAATTCCTGGTAAAACTTTGTTACAGAAGCTTATATTAATTTATTCACCAGTTGATGTCACAGTCCTTCAATTAATTAAATAGAATTTGTATTATCTATGAGATTTTCATTGTATTATTTAATTAGTAAATGGAATAGAAAATATCATAGCTTGGATTCCAATATCATCTCTCTCTTGAGTTTTCTCAGCATCTATGATCTAGCTTCTGTCTACCTTAATTTCAACCAGCTTAATTATAATAACTATATAAATGCATATATATTCGTATATATATATATATATATATATATATATATATATATATATATATATATATATATATATATAAATATATATATATATATATATATATATATATATATATATATATATATATATATATATATATATATATATACATACATATATATATATATATATATATATATATATATATACATATATATATATATAATATATATATATATATATATATATATACATATATATATGTGTGTGTGTGTATATATGTATATATGCATATATGTACATAGGTGTATATGTATATGTATTTGTATATGCATATGTATATGTATATATATACATATATATATATATATATATATATATATATATATATATATATATATATATATATATATATATATACATATATATATATATATATATATATATATATATATATATATATATATATACATACATATATATTTATACATATACCGTGGTTACCTCGCAGTTATCACAAAGAACCTTTGGATCTTTTATTTGGGTGTAGCGACAAGCATGAAATTTTTTTTATAAACATTGCATCTTTTAAGCTCTGTCGTGGGGTTGGGGGATTAATTTTCTACTGATAAACTCATGATTTTAAAACGGGTTAGGGAAGCCTTCGATACAAGAAAAGAAACCTTGGTCGATGCATAATAATGATATTAACTATAATATAGACTGTGATCAACATTGGTGAATATCACTGGATATCTATATAAACATTTGCAAGTGTCACCTCATCTGAATATCACTCGAATTCCCTTCATACAATGAACAAATATCTAATGTTCCTTGCCCCTTAAATGCACTTATAGGAGTGAAGTTAGACATTTACCCTCACATGTGAAAACTTCTTTCTGAGCCACTTGTTAATATGTCAAATTCATAGCGTATGACTGAACAGAAAGAAGGGAATACCCTCGATGTCATTCAAAATGATAGTGTCCACAGTATGTTAAAGGTTATTAATGTTAAGGGCTCTGGTAGTCATTGGAAACTCTCCCTCCGGCTAATCTGTTGGATGGAGTTCGAGACCCATTCAGACTTGATAGTTTCTTGTAGTGCCTGTAACCTCACAATCCTTATGAACTAGGGATGAGGATTTTTTAGGGAGCCTGTAAGTCTACTTGTTGAGTCAACGGCAACCATTGCCTGGCCCTACTTGGTCCTATTTTGGGTGGAGAGGGAGCATGGCTCGGATCATATTTATATATGGTCAGTCTGTAGGACACTGTCCTTTAGCTCTGTCAATCATGAGTGATCTTTAGACCTTTATATATTTAATCTTACAATTCATATTATTTAACGAGCGAACAAACAAATCTGCATTGAATTTAATAGAGTTCCTTATACGCAAATTTTTGTCAATTTATATTCCATTATATATTTATATTCACTTTTAAAAAAACGTAATTTTAATCGGAAATTCTCCGTAAAAATAAACTGTTCTCATCACTACGTCAGTAAAATACGGGCGACCGTAATTTTACCATAATATCCCTCCTGTACGTCAATATATCAATTTTTTGAATAGTAAAAAAAACTAGAATAAATGTTGCTAGTTATTCACCGTTTTTTAATGCAATTTTTTAACAGTGTAGAAAGACAGTTGGTTCATTTGCGTAAAAGAAACGGAGATTCAATGTTGTGTTTCCCAAAATTTATGTTTTTATCTCTGTGACCCACATTCTATTATGTCTCCCGTTTATTAAATTTTACTTGGAAATAAGCTGTTATAATTTCCTAATAGGATTTTGAAAGGAAATTCTTTATGAATAACCAAAGGTTTTAATATGAACTAAGAGAGAGAGAGAGAGAGAGAGAGAGAGAGAGAGAGAGAGAGAGAGAGAGAGAGAGAGAGAGAGAGAGAGAGAGAGAGAGAGAGAGAGAGAGAGACTAATCACGCAAACATATCTTCTTCTCCCTCTATTTTCATGCATTTAACGTCCAAAATCCCATTCTTTAAGAGCATTATTACCAAGATTTCACTACTTTATCGCTTCAAGGAAACAAAGGAATGTTTGTTATTCCTTTATTTATATAGACTATTTAATTGTCTGCTTAAAACTTCTATGGAGGCAATTTCTGTGCTTTTTTGCACTACTTGTAAAGCAATAAAAATGTTTTATAGGGAAAAATTATTTATTTACAAGGAAAAAAAAATTCCAGTTTCTTGAACCTTTTATTCGACGTAAAGGGGAGACATGAAGTAGAAATTGTTTGTTTGCGTAAACAGAAGCTTTAAAAGTTTAAAGGTCGTTCATTAACAACAGATGCAAGAGACTGACTATGTATACATATCATCAGCGTCCAAGACCCCTCTTCACCTATGCTAGGACCAGGGAGGGCTTGGCAATTGCTGCTGTTAACTCAAAACCTGCATCCTTATCTCACAAGATAGTGATTTTACAGACTTTACAAAAAGTAATCGAGCTTGAGTGGGACTCGAACCCCAGTCCTGCATATCGTTAGGCAGGGACGTTTCCAATAGGCTACCATATCCAGGATGATGCCAATTTGGTTTTGAAGAGAGAGAGAGAGAGAGAGAGAGAGCGAGAGAGAGAGAGAGAGAGAGAGAGAGAGAGAGAGAGAGAGAGAGAGAGAGAGATAATTATGGTAGGACATGCAAAAATAGAATATAAGTGTTAGACTTATTATGAATTTTTACATATCTTTCCTAACACTTCAGTTATGAATAAGAGTTATGGGTCCCCTTAAGAAAAACTAAATATTAATTGATATGCTTTAGAATGAAAGGCAAATAGATAAGATATCCATATAATAATTAACTTTAATGCAAATTCAACAGCTTGCCCTATCCCTATTGTCTTTCAAACGAGATTAGATCGAAAAATGTGTGGTATCTTTAAATGATTACTATATATACAATTGACTGTAAGAATTGACTTCTTTAGCTCTCTATCTACACCCGCATAAAATAAATCCTAAGAAATGGCAGTAATACACAGAAAACATTTAGTTCCTGCTTTCAGACAAGAGCAATGGTCTTATTATACAGTTGTTTTCAGTCAACAGATAAGTGCTTAACACGAATGTCCGTCATGGAAGAGACAAACAATCAAAGAGTCTCAGTCCTGGAAGAAGCTAATATAAAGTAGAAAAGTGTGTCTCTCATGGAAGGGGACAGAAAAGCAAAGAGTTTCCGTCCTGGAGGACACTAAATCAATGAGTGTTGGTCCTTGAAAATAACAAAGAACCATAGTTTTAATCATGGAAGATGATGTGGAATAAAAGTATTAGTCCAGAGAGAGGACAAAAAAATGCCATTCTTGGAAGAGAAATAAAAAATGTTAGTTCTTGAAGGAAACAAAGAATAAGTGTATCAGTCTAGGAATATGATAAATTACGAGCATGCGCCAATCTTGGATGAGGACAAAGAATAAAATATGTTAGTCCTGGAAGAGGACAAAGAATCAAAAGGCAAAGAGATCGGTCCAGGAAGAGGAAAAAAGAATCAAAGAAAGTCTGTTGGCGGAGACGCTAAAGAATCAGTTTCAGACCTGAAGAAATTGATGGTGATTTGGAGGACTATGATTTGTCTTACAACGAATAAAACATGTCGACCGTTGATATTACGTAAATGATTACATCCAAGACAGGGACTGATGATATCCTACTAATGTCATCTATTGGTGATAGTGAATATGTTAGTAAATATATACGCCCATTAATCGATGTTGACGTAACCTTCAGCGTCAAGCAAGGCAATGGATGGAGTATTCATGTACAAAAGAGACCTTTCTCCCTCTATTCTGTATTCATGAATTTGTCCAGAGGATGAGTAGGTATTCTCACCGACCAGATGCTGAAAGCGATTTCCTGCTATTATTTCGTGTCATTTATCAGCTTCTGTCAAAGCCAGAGTCAGTCTCTGTCGTAGATTCTGTCTCCTCACTGCAATAAATGTTCGACGGCTGCAGGAATGGAATAGTTGGCTGAACGTTTCACAATTCAAAGTATATTAATGGAGTCATACGTTTTGAACGTAGAAAACATTACAATCCTTTCTGGATAACATTTTGTCGGTTGGGTTGATAGTGGGGATTAGAATGGAGAATTAAGAACAAAACTGTACCAGTGTCCTGTAGATGGCGCTATTGTTTATAGCATAAGAACTGATCTGACATGTTTTTAGAAAAGTGGAATCATGTTAATATGAATAAAAAAGTGAAGCTTAACTTCCAATCTAGTATTCATATTCAATATACATTGTACATGCTTATGTCTATTCTTAAATGCCAAAGAATATGAATAGGCCTAAATACATGAGATAGAAAAAAATTCCATTAGAAAAAGTAGAACTTTTCTTTGTGAATTATCTTCCTTAGTAACGTTGAAAGACAATTTTATAATCCGTAAGAAAATCCGATAGATAAAGTACGAATAAATCTAAACTTTAAAACAGAAAAAATCTATTGGATTTTTATATCGGAATTTGGGGTCTTTTATGGTTCATAAAAATTGTGATTACTCTCATTTCTCGAGATATTTCAAAGTCAAATGAAAAATAGATTAAAAATTGCCATCCATTCCATTTGCCATTTCTTTAGTTCTCGTCCCCCATAATATATCAATAGACTTTCTTTTAGGAAAGGAGTGGAGAAATGTTATCATTCAACAAGGCTTAATAAAGAAGGATTTTCATTAACGCTTTTTTAATTATTACATATTTTCATAATGAGAAATTTATTATTTATAGCATGATAAAGTTCTCCTGTTGGTAATCCATGTATCTGTTTTGTGTTCTACTCATGAAAATTGATAATACATATTCAATATGAGACTAAAACTGTGATTATACTGTTTGTACGTATGTATGCATATACTTACATGAATTGAATTACTATGCATATGTGTGTATGCTTACGCACATAATATATATATATATATATATATATATATATATATATATATATATATATATATATTTATATATATATATATATATATATATATGTATATATATATATATATATATATATATATATAATATATATAATATATATATAATATATATATACATATATATATATATATATATATATATATATATATATATAATATATATATATTATATATATATATATATATATATATATATGTATATATATATATATATATATATATATATATATATATATATATATATATATATATATATATGTATAAACAAGCATAAAAATACATATATAATTCTCATCGTCCTCATCATCATCATCATCATCTCCTCCTACGCCCATTGACGCAAATGACCTCGATTATATTTCGCCAGCTTATATTTCTTTAGCTTTAAAATCAATACTTTTGCATTTATTATCGAAGACTTCACGCTCCATAGTCCTCAGCCATGTAGGCCTAGGTCTTCCAACTCTTCTAGTACCTTGTGGAGCCCAGTTAAAAGTTTGGTGAACTAATCTCTCTTGGGGAGTGCGAAGAGCATGCCCAAACCATTTCCATCTACCCCTCACCATGATCTTTTCCACATATGCCCCTCGAAATAAGTAGTAGTTTCAAGTAGATCGTGATAATAATTACCCAGTTTTGTTTTGAGTGTACTTGAGAGACATTTGGATATTTAGAGTTTTTATATATTGAAGTCTGGGAGTTATATAACTGTCTTATAGCTCGGATGTTAATATTTTCAAGAGTAACAGATTTAATCTAAAATCAAACAAGTGAGTTTGAAACTCGAGAGGTTGTATAGCTTGCCAGTCGTAATATATATATTATATGTTTGGTTTCCAAATGCGGGAGCATCTTATAATATATTTTTGGTGGCCAGGTTCCGGAGCCATTATATAATGATATATATTCAACATTATCATGAGTTTTAACTAGGTCACTGTAGAACAAAGATCTCAGAAGACAAGTCTTTCGACTCCTATCTGTTTATGGTCTTTCTATGCTAGTCTATACCCGCAAATTTTTATAGCTTGGCAATACATCGTCTTTTCTTCCTTTAGTTATATGTGTATGTATATATGAGTGCATAGATGTGAGTTTATTGTTCCTCTGTTTCATACATGGGTATATTTTATCTTTAACAGATATTCTATAATATCAATTATGTTTTAAGTCTTACAAACAAACCACTCTATAAGATCACGAGACAATCTTCAGCAAGTCAAAAGTCCTTCAAACTTTTATTCTCCAGAAAATTAATTTCATTTTGAGACAATTCCAACTTCTAAGAAAGAATATTTCATGACCAATTAAAGAAATATTAAAAAGATATCTGACTTATGAATCGACTTCGAATTGTTCAACGATCATCAATTAAAACATTTCCACCCGATTATTTCGTTTTCATTCTTTATCCAAGTTTCTTTGATTCTTTGCGAGTTGGCAAAAAGTCGTTCAGTTTCAAAGAGACGATTTTGAATGAGGAAAATCTAACTTTGGGAGATATATGATTTTATTTGTTCATATTTTCTATAACCATTGAAGTTTGTTGTTATTATTGTAATTCCCATTCCTATTACTAACGCTATTAAAAGTTGAAATATTTGTAAAAATTTCCAATGTTATTATCATAATTGTTGCTTATATATTTGGTTGTTGTTGTTGCTGTCATTTTTCCTGTTGATCTGTAACTTTTTGGCCTACTTCATAAGCTAAAGTTATATTTTCCTTATTATAGCCTCGTATGTACCTGTATTATAAAGGCGTATAACCCTTTCAACCCCAGACCCCTCACAAAATTACCTCCTCCCCTTTTTTTTTCTCAACTCATCTTAGCAAAAAAATTATACTGAATAGGACTCTGTAATATTTTTTATTGTATACCTCAAAAAATATACATAGATATATAATATTACATATTTTACAAGATTTTTGTATTCGTAAATAATAAAAGGGAAGAAAACAGTCGACTACTTGATGTAAATTATGTCTTATTGCGCTCAGGGGCTATTCATAGATTACTGGGAGATTTTCTTTGACATTATTGACATATAGATGATATTCTTCTTTGAAACAACGATGTTTGTGTTGTCGTGAAATCTTTTGAGCCTTGTTGTAATCCTGTTTGAAATGTTCTTTTCTTGCTGTCTGCTGGACGAGGGTTAAAGTCTGGCTTAGGCTTGATAGAATGTGGTATTGTCTGCAAATTCAGTACCTCTTTAAGTTTTGGAGGTGCGGGAAGGTTTGGGGAACCTATATGTCTACCTTCTGAGTAATTAGCAGTTTTTACGGGCTGCCAACGAAAGAGCCCGTGTTTTACGTAAGATAGAGCAATCTTAAACGAACGAACTAACATCAGCAGTCATTGCCTGGCTATCCCTGGTCCTAACTTGTGTAGAAGGTGCTTGGAAACTTATATGAATATATGGTGGGTCTCTAGTATACGTATAATATCTATGATCTTATAGATCCATTATTATTAAAGATATTACTAGTATTATTATTATACAAACACATAAGTATTAAAAAAAAGTTATTTGAAAGAACCATATTATTTCAGAAGCAACGTATGAATAATATTTAAGCCAAAAACCTAACTAATAAGAACCCCCCAAAAATAGTAGTAGGTAATTCTAAACAAATTGTAGGTAAAATGATTAAATAAAGATTTATATAAGAAGCAAATAATGCCTTGAAATATACAGTAACTTAGGAGTATCTG
>NC_090741.1:84296327-84328827 GCF_036898095.1 Palaemon carinicauda | reverse complement strand
TCTCAAAACCTCCAACAGAGCCGCAGCCTCCCTCCTCACCTGCGTGATGATAAGCGGTCTTTTCATTCCAAACCACTCTGCTTCATCTTCTTCTTCTTCTTCTTCTTCTTCTTCTTCTTCTTAGTCTCACTATATTGCAGGATCGGTTGCTTAAATCAACCTATCCCATCTATTCCTCTTCCTTGCAACTTTTTCCCCAGAAACCCACCTCACCCAAATATCCCTCTTCAACACATCCATCCACCTGATCCTCGGACGCCCTACACACCTCCTCCCCATCAATGGCGTGTTCTTCTCACATCCTTTTGTTCACATTGCAAAACCAGCATTCTGAAACCTAACCATTTCATTCGGTTATATGAAAGCAATTACCTCATTCGGTCCCTTCTTTCATCACTTTAATTACTCAGTCCCCTACACTTATAGGTTATTATGCTTTTCACCTTCTTCTGTGTAATTAAATCAGACTCAGGTTCGCATGAATCTCCCTTCACGTAGTACAAAGACTGTAATAGAATATTGCTTTTGGTTTGCTTAGCGTTTAAAAAATCACGTGCCCTATAATTGCTTAAGTGGCAGATGCATAACACCGTGAGAATGTCCATATTGTAATTTTGAGAGCATATTGGACTATTAAATTGTTTCCATGTTGTAAGGCCATAAACGTCATTCCTTTGTATCTCTAAGGCGTTAACGTGAATTGAATCTTTCATTCCTCTTTTGAGAAATTTCATTTTGGACGTTAAATTCAGAGGGGAAAAGATAGGTACTTTCTGGAAAAGTACTCTCTCTCTCTCTCTCTCTCTCTCTCTCTCTCTCTCTCTCTCTCTCTCTCTCTCTCTCTCTCTCTCTCTCTCTCTCTCGTACCCACTGATCATTTCCATTCTCAGGTCACGGTGTGGAACCTTTCAAAATATATTTTCAACAGATATTTGGAAAACTGTAATAATTTATTTTAAAATTCATGTTAAAACTTTGTTACAGAAGCTTATATTAATTTATTCATTAGTGGATGTTACAGTCCTTTAATTGAGTAAATACCATTAACATTATCTATGAGATTTTCATTGTATTTAATTAATAGATGAAATAATAAATATCATACCTCTTATTCCAGTTTCATCTCTCTTAAGCTTTCTCAGCAATTCTGATCTGACTTCTGTCTAATTGAATTCCAACCAGCTTAGGAGACTCGTCTTTTAATTATAATAGCTATAACTATATATATGTATATATACATATGTATGTATGTATATATATATATATATATATATATATATATATATATATATATATATATATATATATATAACAATAAAAAACATCCCTTTCTAGTCTACAGCAGGTCAAGGGGCTTAGTCATGTTCTTATTGATGTCTAGGATTTGGTCAGATTTCATATCCACGCTGGCCACTGCTTTACGCGCACACACACACACACACACACACACACACACACATACACACACACACATGCACACACGCACACACGCATATATATATATATATATATATATATATATATGTATGTATATATATATATATATATATATATATATATATATATATATATATATATATATACGTGTGTGTGTGTGTATTCCCCGGTTACCTTTCGATATTTTAGTAAATTAGAAAAAAGATAGTATACATGGTATAGGTTATTAACGTTAAGGGTTCTGATAGTCATTGGAAACTCTCTTTCATGGCGATCTGTTGGACGGTGTTCGAGACCCACTCAAGCTATATAGTTTCTTGCAGTGTCTGCAACCTCACCATCCTTATGAGCTAGGGATGAGGGGCTTTAGGGAGCTTGTTGGTCTACCTGCAGTCAGCAGCAGCCATTGCCTGACCATCTTTGGTCCTAGTTTTTGTGGACAAGGGACTTGGACGTCGATCATGTTATATATGGTCAGTGTGTAGGACACTGTTCTTTGCCTCTGTCAATTATGAGCGACCTTTAAACCTTTAAACATATAAGATTATAATGCATAATAATTTAACGAGCAAAGAAACACTAATTTTCATTGAAAATAAGCAAGGAGTTCCTTTTACCCAAATACGGCAGTTTGTAATCCTTTATGTATGCATATAGATAGACAGTTGGTTGATTTACTTTAAAGATAGATAAAAAAAAACGGGAGAGTTGATGTTGTATTTCCAAAAATATATGTTACAAACGTTTTTATCTCAGTGACCCACAGTCTGTTATATCTCCCGTTTATTTCATTTTCACTTCGAAATAAGGTGATATAATTCATAATAGGATTTTGAAAGGAAATTCGTTATGACTAACCACAGGTTTTGATATAAAGTAACAGAGAGAGAGAGAGAGAGAGAGAGAGAGAGAGAGAGAGAGAGAGAGAGAGAGAGAGAGAGAGAGAGAGAGAGATGGATGCTCTAAGTAAACATTGAATTATTTACGCAAACATATCTTCTTCTCCCTCTATTTCTATGCATTCAAAGTCCTAAATCCCATTATTCAAGAGTGTTATTACCAACATTTTACTACTTTATCGTTTCAGGGAAACAAAGGAATGGTTTTTTATTCCCTTTTTTTATGTAGACAATTTAATAGTCTGCTTAAAACTTTTCTGGAGGTAATTTCTGTGCCTTTTTGCACCACCTGTTGAAGATATCAAGCGTTTTTATCGACGAAAAATCTGTAATTACAAGCAAAAAAAAATATTCAGTAGGTGGAAGCCTTGGAGTAAAGGGGGAGACATGTAGGAGAAATCTTTTGTTTGGGTAAACAGAAGTTTTAATCGTTTAAAGGTCGTTCATTAATAGCAGAGTTAAGGGGCAGTGACAATGCCATGGAGACTGACCATATATTCATATGATCAGCGTCGAAGACCCCTCTTCAAATAAGCTAGGGCTAGGGAGGGCTTGGCAATGGCAGTTGTTAGCTCAAAACCCGAATCATTAGCTCACAAGGACGGGGATATTACAGGTGTTACAAAAAACTGTCAAGCTTGAGTGAGACTCGAACCCCTGTCATGCATATCGCCAGGCAGGGATTTTTCCAATAGAGTACCACATCCTTGAATATGTTATGTTTTTGAGAGAGAGAGAGAGAGAGAGAGAGAGAGAGAGAGAGAGAGAGAGAGAGAGAGAGAGAGAAAAATACTTTAAAGTTTGCTGATGACTGTTGGTGGTTACGAGGACTAACGGAGGATGTCTGGTAATGGATAGTAGATGTGACAAGGAGGTGTAAAGGTCTAGTGTCCGATTCAGGTAATGAACGCTTGTATCAAGGTTTCGAGAAATGGATTGTTTCCTAAAGCCATTATAGAATATAGTACGTAATAAAAACTAGAAGAATTGCCTCATAGATCCTGTACGTAGTAAGTTATTAAGTTAATGCTAACAATCTTGCCTTATTTATCATAAAGGTTAACACCACACTGTAGTCTATAATTTTAATTCCAACTGTGACCAGATTGTTGAAATATCTTCCTAATCTGACGGTTGAATCTTTGGAACTTCAAAAATTCAAATTTGCAGCAACTGTTTTCATGTTGAACATGAGTCTCTCATTAACTTTGTTACTGATAATAAAATAAATAGAATAAATAAAATAAAATTTAATTAAATTAAAAATTACTAGAATAGATAAAATAAAAACAAATAAATTATCTTACAAAGAAAAAAAAACATCTGCACCATTGAGTGTGGGCCTGTTGTGTCGAGCTCTGTTTTAGATTTGTGTTTCTTGCTTATAATATAATTGAAAAGATATTAGTTAGTCTTATGAAGAAACCTAAGTGATAAGAAACAGTACACTATGTCTGCTCCTAACTATGTCTGCCTCATATGTAATAACACGGAGGGAGAACGGAAAAAATGGATTGTATGTGCATGTAATAGATTCTGCCATAAGAAATGTGTGCATATTGTGACAGCTATCAGTGAGAATTAACGGAATGACCTAGACTGGTTATGCCCACACTGCGTACGTGAAGCCAGACAAAACAATTTAGTAATATCAAAATTAAAGGAAGATGTGAACGTGAGAGATCTAGCCCTGATTGAACATGATGCGAAAATAGATGACTTGCAGACCTTAGCGCAGACACAGCAAATTCCTCCCAGACCACCTACCTCACTGAGAAAGTTGAGATTCTTGCCATGAATATGGAATCAATTAAAGCAACACATCAAACATTGATAGACCCAAAACCGCAGAAACCGACAGCTAAAATTACTGAAAGAAAACGCTAGGTTGAACAAGCACTTAAAAACATTCCTATACTTAACACAAGGTCAACAACGAATGGAAATGTTGTAAACTTTGCAAACAATATGATCAGAGAAGAGGCGGCAAACAAAATTCAGACATTGGCGGCTGACACTGAAACTTGAACAATCGGAAAACTAAAACTAAAAATAATGATATGCAATGTATACAATGATGAAGGTCATGTAGTTAATGCTTTGATCCAAAGAAATCGCTGCCTGGAGCAAATCCAATATATAGAAGAGAAGATAAGTGTAGTCCTGAAGAAAAATGTCTCGTTATGATCCTGAAGTTCGGAGGGCTATTCATGATAATGGGGACACAGTTTCGTTACGATGGGGTATCTATAACATACATGATAGGTACCACGTGATCACCTGGTACCACTGTCAGAGGTATGGACATTTTGAAAACGATTGCTAGTCTAAGAATGACGGTAAAGTCTGAGCGAAATGTTCAGGGAGACATTCCAACAGGGAGAGTAATTCGCAAGTGTCAAAGTGTATAAACTGCACAAAGTTAAACAAATCAAGTGACCACACAGTAAATTCTAGAAACTGCAAACCTTATGACTTGGAATTGAAAAGACTAGCGGAAAATACTGATCATGGTTACTAAGGATGCCATAAACTGTGGCTATGTAAATATACAATCGGTAGGTAATAAGATGTTCAAATTCGAGAATTGATAAACGAGAAATATTTAGATATATTAGCATTATCTGAAACATGGCTAAATAGCTTTGACAAGGCAAAGATCACTGAAATGACGCCCCCCCCCCCCCACAAACACATGCCTTATTCCACATACCGAGAGAAGGTAGGTCTGGTGAGGGGGGTCAGGCTCTTTATTCATAAAAGTTACTCAAATCTCAAAAGTTGAAAAGAATTAGTGTAACAAGCTTTGAATATATAGAAATAAAATTTACGCAAAAAAAAAAAAAAAAAAAAAAAAACAGAAGAGTATCCTTTGTAAACAATACGTGATCTGAAACGATAAATATATACTGTGAACCAGCAAGGGAAAACAACAGCGGAGGTCCTGTAGAGTGTAGGGTTCTCCTGCTGTATGGGACCGGAAAAGCAGCCATCAAAGTAAAAGTAAGTAAAGTAAATGGGTAAATCCCATAAGGGGAATTATGATATCCCAGAGAGGTCAATGGCAATGGATGGAGTATTCATGTACAAGGGAGACCTTTCTCCCTCTATTCTGTATTCATGAATTTATCCAGAGGATGAGTAGGTATTCTCACACGCCAGAAGTTGAAAGCGATTTCCTGTTATTACTTCGTGTCGTTTGTCACCTTCTGTCAAAGCCAGAGTCAGTCTCTGTCGTAGATTTTGTCGCCTCACTGCAATAAATGTTCGAGGGTTGCAGGAATGGGAAAGTTGGCTGAACGTTTCACAATTCAAAGTTTATTAATGGAGTCATACTTTTTGTACATAGAAGACATTGCAATCCTTTCTGGATAACATTCAGTCGGTTGGGTTGATAGAGGGATTAGAATGGAGAATGAGGTACAAAACTGTACTTGTGTCTGTCCTATAGATGGAGCAAAGGTTTACTAACTTTATAGCATAAAATTTGATCTGATATGTCTTTAGTAAAGTGGAATTACGTTAAAACGGATTAAAAAAAGGTGTAAATAAAGAATAATAAAAATAATGAAAAAGTTAAAAAGCTCAACTTCCAATCTAGTTTATATGTTAAATATACATTTTCTATTCATGTCTATTTTTAAATGCTAAGGAATATGAATAGGCCTAATTACATGAAATAAAAGAAAAATCCAATACCGAAAGTAAAAACTCCTCTTCATGAAATATTTTTATCAGCAACATTGAGAGTCAGAATTATTATCCGTAAGAAAATCCGATAGATAAAATACGAATAAATCTAAGCTCTAAAAGAGAAAGAATCGATTGGATTTTTATATCGGAATTTGGGGTCTTTTATGGCTCATAAAAATTGAGATTACTCTCATTCCTCGAGAGATTTTAAAGTCAAATGAGAAATAGATTAAAAATTCCCATCCATCCCATTTGCCATTTCTTTAGTTCTCGTCCCCATAATATATCAATAGACTTTCTTTTTGGAAAGGACTGCAGAAATGTTATCATTCAACAAGGCTTGATGAAGAGGGATTTTCATTAACGCTTTTTGAGTTATTACATAGTTTATATTGAGAAATTTATTATTTATGGCATCATAAAGTTCTCCTATTCGTATTTTATGTATCTATTCTGTCTTGCACTTACCAATATTGATAATACATATCTAATGGAAGACTGAAACTTCGATTATACTGTTTGTATGTATATATGCATTCACTAGCATAAATTGAATTACTGTGCATATGTTTATACATAAGCACATGCATTTTATATATATATATATATATATATATATATATATATATATATATATATATATATATATATATATATATTAATATATAATCATCATCATAATCTCTTCTTACTTGCACTGACACAAAGGGCCTTGCTTATATTTCGTTAGTCCTCTCTATCTTGAGTTTTCAAATCAATACTTCTCCATTCATCATCTCAGTTTTCAGGCTTCATATCCCTCACACATGTAGGCCTACGACTTCCAACTCTTCGAGCACGTTCTGGAGCCCAGTTTGGTAAGCTAATCTTTTGGGAGTGCGAAGAGCATGCCCAAACCATCTCCATATACCCCTCAACCAGATCTCATCCACTTTAGGCCCTCGATTAATCTCTTCTGTAGTTTCATTTTCAATCCTGTCCTACCATTTAACTCCCGATATTCTTCAGAGAGCTTTGTTCTCAAATATACTTAATCTGTTGGAGATTGTCATATTGTCATACACTGACTCAGGGCCACAGAGTAACACAGATCTCACTAAAGGGAAATATAGCCTGATTTTTATTTGTAATTTAAGGCTATTCGATTTCCAAATTTTACTGAACCTAGCCATTGTCTGATTTGCTTTTTTAATCTTTCATTGCACTCCAATTCTAAAGACACTTCATTAGAGATCATACCTCCAAAATATCTAAATGATTCTACCTCGTAAATCCTTTCTCCTTCCAATGATATTTCATCTTCCATTGCATATTTCGTTCTCATCATTTCTGTCTTTTTTTCTGTATATCTTAAGCACATCCCCCTGTGATATTTTTTGCATTCTGGTAAGCAAGCATTGCAAATCCTTTTTTGTTCTGCTAATAATAACAACGTCATCAGCATACGGTAGGTCACCTAATATCCTATTACCAATCCAATCCAATCCTTCACCACAATCTCCAACTATTTTATTATTATTATTATTATTATTACTAGCCAAGCTACAACCCTAATTGGAAAAGCAAGATGCTATATTTTACGCATTGCAAAATTCATAAGGAGGATAAACAACATAGGTGACAAAACATTCCCTTAGAGTACTCTGCTGTTCAGTGGAAATTCATTTGATAGGACTCCACTAACATTCACTTTGCACTTGCTATGCTCATGTACATACTTAATAAAATTTAAATAGTCAAGAGGAATTCCATAATAACGCAGGACTCTTCACAAAATTGGTTGGTGCCCAATATAAAAGGCTTTTCCATAGTCCACAAATGCTATGAAAAGTATATTTCTGTATTTCAATGTATCGTTGTATATGTCTCAAAATGAAAATTTTGGCAGTACACCTCTTATATTATATAATTGATGCATCTGTAATTATTGCAATCAGTCAGGTCTCCTTTATCAGCCATTTTTACCAACACTCCTAACTCCCATTCATTGGGCTTTGCCTCTTCATGCCACATTCTACAAAATAATCTTGTAAGTAGTCTGGGGGTCACTTCATTTTTCACCTATCGTGACTTAAGATGGAATCACGATAGTGTATTAATAAAGACCAGTAAACAGTCATTTATCTTTTATTTTGTAAGGGAAATATTATGAAGATGGGACGTAAGAAAAGACGATCCACGTAGTTATAGAGTTAATTTCCAATATTCTATTTTTCACAAATACTGGCAAATTATTCTTTGCCACTAACCATCCCAGAGCAACTTTACTATCAGACCAAATTATTATTTTCTTAAATTTATTTCCTTCAAAAGTTTTAACTATAAATTCACACAATCTTGCACCTAACAACAAAGCCTTTAATTCTAATTTAGGTACAGTCAACTCTTTAATGGGTGCTACTCTACTCTTTGCCATAATCAGAGACGAAGTTTTACCACTTGCTCGATAGGCCACACAACCATAAGCTGTTATGCTAGCATCACAGAAAATGTGGAAATAATCCGTTTTCTCCAGATTAGTGCCTCTGGAGAAGGAAATACTGAGACTTTTCTCTAAGTCTTTGGACAACACATTCCACTGTTCTAATAAAGGAACTGAAAGTAAATCATCCCATTTCAACTGCTGTTTCCACAAATCCTGTAAGAATATTCTAGCTCTTATCGTAATAGGGATAAGCATTCCTAAAGGATCATAAATTTGGGCAATTGCACCTAGAATTTCACGTTTTGTTTGACCGGTCTTAAGATGATTAAGTGTTATTGTTAGTTCATCATTAGATATGTTCCAATTTTGGCCTAAGACTTTATAGGTATCCTTCTCTTCTGATTTTATGCGATAAGCATCCGCAACAGTATTCAAAAGATCACTATTACTAGTCCATTCCCTTAAATACAAGTGCGCCTGTGCAAATATTTTGTTTGCGCCAAAAAATAAGTTCATCAATTCATCTTCACTGTTGGAGGTAAATTGAAGGTTGTCCATGTATAATCCCCTTCTCATCATATTCACTATCTCAGTACAATTCTTATCTTTTCTTACAGCTGCCAGATGTGATTTGATAGTGGCATTCAACAGAAACGGAGAACACGTAGCCCCAAACAATACCACACTAAACCTATATATGATTAATTTGCTATTTGGATCGGTTGGGTCTTGCAACCATAAAAACCGTGTGTAATTGCGGTCTTTTTCTCTCAATTGTACCATGAAAAACGCTTTTTCTATATCACTAATACAGGCGTAGTTGTTAGTTCTGAACTGAAATAAGACTTTGAGCAAATCTGTTGTAATATGTGGTCCAGTCCACAGACAGTCGTTAAGGCTTAATCCATTTTTACCTTGTCTCCAGGAACAGTCAAAAACTATTCTGATTGGAGTGGTGGTACTATCTTTCTGTACACTATGATGTGCTAGATAATGACAATTTTCAACTGCATTGTTTTTATCTACCCTTTCAATGAACCCCCTATCCTCCTGATCCTTCAGGATTTTCTGATAGTGGTTCAGGTAGGCTTTATCCTTCTGAAATTTTGCACACTGTTGCTTAACCCAGCCCAATGCCATGCCAAAATTGGATGGAAGCCTTGACTTATTAGACTTCCATGGTAAGGCCACAACATATTGCTAGAATATACAATGGTACTTTCAAAGTCTTCATGGAACCTTTCGATCATGTTCTTTAAATTCATTGCAGTCAATACCCACTTTCTCCAATTTCCACAAATTATCCAAATCATTCTTTAGATCACTATCAAATTTATGAGTAGCTTCAATTACTTCCTCGTTAGTTGCTAGCTTTAACACAGTTACCTGGGTTTCCTGCACTGGAGTGGCATTAAAGGCCCCTGTCACAACATATCCAAATATGGTAGGTAACAATATCAGTTTCCCAGCTTTTGTGAATCCGGGGTGTAATATGTTATAGACATTATCAACGCCTACCAACATATCAATGGGTGCTTGTTTGTCCACAGGCAGATCGAAATCCTTGTCCGCTAGACAAATTTTGGTTTTACACAACGTTTTCAAATTCCGTTAACGTTGAATTTCTTAGTATACTCTGGTAACTCATCTACCACAATACAATACATAATAATCAATCTACCCTTATAAAGAATGGAAACACAAACCGTCTCATACTCGTTCACAGGTTTGCTTGTCAAATAACCCCTTAAGGCAATTTTTTTCTGTGCCTTTAGATCTATACTGTACGTCCTTAAGTGCTGACCTTCTGATAAAGGTTCGCCCTGCAGAAGTGTCCAATAATCCACGAAGGCGTAGCAAATGTCTTCCTTTACCTTTTAACACAATTGTGGCTGTTGGTAAAATTGACCTCTGCTTTGATTTCTGACCCTGATCACTCACGGAAAGTGTTCCAACTTGCACACCATTATTATTAGGTTTATTTGCTGATTTATTTGTTGATTTACTATGTTCGCTGGTTTGTTGTTTATCACATAATACACGATGAGGTTTTAATCTGCATCCGTTTCCTCAAATTTGCTTTTCATAATCTACACTAAAGTGTTTATTCGATTCACACACAAAACATAATCGTAAAAACCCGAGACGACTCAGTTTCTTATCTCTACTGGCATAAGTTTTACACTGTGTCCACCAGTGTTCGCCATCACACAATGCACATTTTCTTGTTTGTTTAGAACTAAATTTATTCACTTTTCCTTTACTCTTAGGTCTAACAGATTGTGATTGATTCACTATGAACGTAGATATTGTTGATAAAATTCCAGGTTTACTTACATCCGTTGAGACGAAAGATCTTAGATTTTGAATTTCTTCTTCCAGATATTTCTTAAATGTATCAAATACAAGCCAATCATCCCCACTTCTGCATTTTACAGTTTCACTAACACTCTTAGGCAACTTACCATGAAGCAAAATAGTGTAGAGTTCATTCAACTCCAGGTTTTCACTCTCTAATGATCTGATCGAACATTCAAAATTTGCTCTGAATGATTGCAATGATCCTGAATCAGGAGATGGAGAATCCATTTCTAGTAATCTTCTTACTAGAACTCGTTTGATCTCATCCTTTTTCCCATATGTGGTTCGGAGAAGAGATATAGCTTGTGAATAATTCGCAGCTTCCAACTTAAATCCTGATATCAGTTTTAGAGCATCTCCTGCGAGCAAACTTTGCAGATATGAGAATTTCTGAATTAGTTCTAAATCCCCTTGCTGGTGTACCGACACATTGTATAATTCCCAAAAGGAATTCCACTCCAACATATCTCCAGTGAAATGTGGGAGATCCAATTTAGGCAATCTAACATTAGTCTTATGTGTGGGCGGAGGATTTCCAGAAGAACCACTTCCTGATATCGCAGTGATGGCATTGCTCAACTTATACCAATGTTCACCAATTACTACTTCATATTCTGCTTGCTCTTCCACCTCTTTCATTCGATCTTCTTCAGTGGTTAAGGCTAATATCTTTTCATTCAAGTCATGCACAGTCTTCACTAGTTTCATAATCAAATCCTTAATTGAAGACAACGTATTGACATTACCTGCAGCAATAGCAGAGTCTATCTTATTTACCCATTTGGAGATTACACCCTTGTAACCACCTCGTGACCTCACCAAAGTTTCTTTATCAGACATTTTTCCAAAGATAATTATCAAACCAGCTAAAACCAATAAATTTTCAAATTTTCAGCGATTTCAACAAACAACTGTTTATATAGAATATACAATTTCAACAATTTTTTTCATATATAACCACCCCATTAAATACAATTAATTAACACACTTCAAGAGAAATTCAATTCAAAAGTTATCAGCACAACTATATTAAATTCTTTCCCATTTTCGTTTTAAACAACTTCAACTTAGCTCCTCGGTCATTAACAAGATGGCCACCTGTGCGACAACGTTATTCCTAATTAATGCCGAGTCTAGTTTAACCCATCAATGGATTCCCAATCATTGACAAAACGGACGCCTTGTGCGACAACGATATTATCAATGTCGGCGCAAACTCACACAACTCGAAAATTTCACCATAGGAGAGAATTAATTTATTAACTTCACTTTCAACTATTAACGAATTGCCGAAACTCAACTACCTAACAATTATTTCTACTTTAAATTATTTTTCAATAAAAATCAAAACTAGTGAAAAATAATTTCATACTTAATTGGTTTTAATTAGTGGCAACGATTAACACTGACCAATTCAGAATGTATAACGCATATAGAATTTCCAATCTCCTCATATGATTCACGTAAAAAAAGTACGCTGTAAACGGTTTTCTAAATTGCCAATACCGACCTAGTCATAACAACCCGACACAACGAACATTTTCTCACGACGCGCAATATTGGTAAAAACATCTATCAAACATATTCACGTATTAACACCATTATCAATGCTAAATATATACGTTATCAATCAGTATCAATCATCACCCGCAATAATCATGGTCACGGCACCATTATATATTTACTGTAGAAATAGTTGATTGGAGAAGTGTAATTGCATTCATGGGAAATAGTCGAAGTGACTGGTTAGGTCGTTCTTACCAGGGTTAAAAGATTATTCTTTTAACCCTGGTTCTTACTTTGTTTTGTTTTGGTGTTCAGTCATGGACGAAAAGAAAACTGAATGATTGCCATTTGTTAATATTAAATGTAAATTTTTAACTTTGCTCTTTTTGTCTTCTAATTGAATTAATTACTTAAATGGTAAATGTATTCCTTATAAGGAAACAGTTCTGATTTCCCGTCTTTATTTTTCAACGATTGTTCGAGAGTATTCGAACAAAGGAAAGAAAACGGGAGTTGTTCTCAAGTTGAATCAGACTGGAAGATTCAGTTGAGCTCAAGTCGTTACACCATCATTGTCGGCGGCATTCCCTGGAACGTGTGTTCCTTCCATTAAAAAGTGAACTTTTAGTTCAAACAGTTTTCAAGAATCAAGATTATTGCAACGCTATTACAGTGCAGGTAAGTTGATTTAGTAAAGACTTGACCCCTAATTTGATGAGAGTTAGATATTATTCTAACATTTTCGAACTAAAAAGTGCTTTTTTACCCATGAGACTTCAGTTTGCTTTTGTCCTGTTGTTTTCTTCGGTTATGACTCTGGTCATTGGACATAGCTGGGTTAGGAGGTTGTCAGAGCTACGCCTGAAAGAATGTGACGGGTTTTGTTACATTATTAGGGGGGCGCAACCTTCGAAAGTAGTAAAATTGAAGTAGAGCGATATTTTGTTCCTCGTAGGAGGCCTACGCCTGATCGAATTTTTGTGTTTTTGGGAAGCAACGATCTGGACGCTATCCCGAGTACTGCGGAGGTATGGCAGGTAGAGCGCAATTGTGAGGCCTTTGCGGAATTGTTGAAGCAATTTTGTCCTGATGCGAAATTAATTTTTGATCAAAAAGAGGATAGATTCTATTCCAACCACTTTGAAAGTTTTGACGCGTTGCGGCAGGACTTTAAAGCAAAGTCCAATAAATTCAACAAGTGGTTGAATAAATGGAAGAGAAAACATAGTCTGTTCATTATGAAAGAGGTTAGGGGATTCTCCGACCCACTCCTTTATGCCAGGGATGGAGTTCATCTCAATTACGATGGAAATCTGAAGTTGGCGCAGAGAATGGCTGATTTTTAGTTTAAGTAAAGGACTAAAATCAAAGTTAGTTTAGCTGTTCTAGTGTCAAGTATTTACTTTTTTTGTTGTACTCTCTAGGCTCAATTGGTTTTGTAATGTCAGGATTTTTTGTATACCTCTACTGTTGTTATTCCTAATAAGGAAAGGAGCAGTATCGGTCTTAATTCATACTGTATTCATTTAAGCTTAGGTTAAGTTAATAGCCTTTTCATGTATATAACCTGTTGATTAGCCTAGTTTTGCTATTAGCATAATATGCTGTATTTTCATTAGGAAGTAAGTGATGATAACTTGCTTTGCATTGACTTGATTAAGTTAAGTTTTAATTTTTCCTTGGGTAATTTAGTATTAGTTAAAAGCATTGTTCAAGATGGATGAGGCTGAAATGAAAAAGTTAATTAGAAAGAGAGCCTATGTTAAGGGTTTAATAACTCTTGATATTAGGAAGATTGACTCTTTAAAGGACGATCAAATTAATGGTCATTTGTTGCAAGAATTCATTCACAAAATTGATGCTAATTTACTAATAGTTGAGAATTTTGATGCAAGCATTTGTGAAATTGCGGCTGAAGATGAACTAGTTAGTATTATGCAAGCAGCAAGAGATTATCATTATGAAGTACAGAAAACTCTGTCGGAATTTAGAGTAAAATTTAATAATTTGTTTGGAGGTAAGAATACTCCTCAAAATAGTTCTAGTAAAATTGTAAAGTTGCCTCTCCCTCCTATTCAAATTCAGAAGTTTGAAAACAATGCAGCTAATCCATTTGCCTATTTTAACTTTAAGAAGGCTTTTAATAATGCTTTGGCTGGTATGCCTTACCTAACTATTGCTCAAAAGTTTATTTATTTAAAGGGTTATTTGTTAGGTGAAGCTTTAAGTGTAGTAGAAAACATTACAGTAGATGATGAGGGTTTTGATTTGGCTTTTAAGCAATTAGATCTTAATTTTTCAGATCAAGACAACATAATTGATCAAGTAATATGTGAAGTTTTGAACATTTCTGAAGTAAAATCCTTTAGTGAAGTAGAATCTGTAGTTAGATCTTTGAATAATGAATTCATTGACTTGAAGGGACTTGGTATAGATCTGACTGAAGTTGATTCGGCTGCTCTATTGCTAACTAGCAAAATTGTAAATAGGAAGCTTCCTAGAAATTTTTTGATAGAACTTTCTAAAACTACAGGATCTTCCTATCCTAATTTTAACCAGTTTAGATAATTATCAGAGTATTATTGCACGCCTTAGTTTAGGTCATTATGAAAATTCTGGTGCAAACCTAAAGTTAAACATGAAGGTAAGGAAGTTAAATTTGAAGGTAAAGACCGTAATTTCCAGCAATCTAAGTTTGGTAATAGATCTTCTGCTAGTAATGACTCTAATAAAGTTCAATTTACCAGTAAACCTTTATCTTCTGGTAGATGTAAATTTTGTAAAGAAATTGGTCATAATTCTTCTAGATGTACTAGGTTTGATACTTTGCAATCTAGGAAGAATAGAGCTGAAGAACTAACTTTATGCTTTAAATGCTTGAGTGATAGGCATGGGGCCTCGGAATGTCCGGGAAATAAATCATTGTTACCTTATAAATGTTTTTCCCGTAATAAATCTGAACATCATGGAGCAATGTGCCCTCATGGTAGTAAGGATCCTGGTAAAAAATTATTGGGTAGTCTCCACCTTACAAGGCTAATTTTTGCCAATTTTTTTCTTTGCTAAAAGTCTTCCTTTTGCCTATCAGAAGGTCGTAATATGTGTAGAATTCATCTCCAGCCTCTATAATGCCCCCCATGTTCATTAACGCCCCCCTTATGTTCATAGTAAAAATAAGAAATATCATTAGTAATTGTCTAATTTTTATAGTTTACCTCTTAAGAATTGTTCAAAGTCGTTTTATAATATCAGTGTCATCAAAGAAAATGAGCTCAGGGGTGACTATGATTTTATATCCAATATTTCTGTCATCTGACAAAAATCGTAATTTCTCGTATTTTCTTTTTCGGGAGAAGGGTGTATTTCTTTGCTTGTCCTGCTCTTATGCCTTAAGTAATATAATATTTCGATGTTTTAGGCTATCAAGTGACATAATACCTACAAAACCTCAGAAGGTTTTTTCCCTAAATCGAGATTTTAATTTTTGGTGAATATTTATTTCTAGGTTTCCCACCATCAACGGCTTGGCTTTCACTAAAGTCATTGCTCGTTTTTTTCTTGCTGCGTGCTTATTTACTGTTCGATTTTGATAAAACTTTGTGTGCTTGTTCCAGGTGGATAAACAAACATGCCCACAGAACGAAATTTCAATTCAAGACAGTAGTTTCTCACTGGTTACCAAATAACATTCAAGTCGCTAGCTCCGATTTTCACATTTTTATTCATAAAATCCTTTATTTTCCTTATAGGATGATAAAACTTACGAGGATATGCCTTATTATAGTGCTAATAATGCCTGAAAATTTCATTAGCGTGTCTTGATTAGTGTATATTTGGGAAATATTTTTTACGATTGGCACCCATTCAAGGTGGAGCCTACCCTTATGGTATCCAGAATTCTAACTCCTGAAGCGAATATCCCTAAATAATCTCACAGGGATATCGCATTATATCAGAGGACGTAATCTTGACACGTCACATAGCTATCTTCGCCCTGAACAGTATTAACGCTTCGAGGGGGTATAGTGACAAGAATCTGAAACGAGAATGAAAAGAGAGCCGCTCATAAGGCATCTCTTCTATTCCGTTTCCAGTGTGTATCTGTTGAAGGCGGTAGCGCCCTCTTTATTCCTTGTAGCGATACACAAGGTGTTAGATACTGTACTATAGTGAGGGGTCAACAGGCCCTTTTACAATAAAAGGAAGGGCGGGTCCATCAGGACGACATGGCTACCTCACCCAAAAATAAATTTTTCGCTTCTTTCAAAATCTGTTTTTGGGGCTCAGGCCATGTCGTCCTGATGGAAGTTTACCAGAGCATTACTGTATCTGTGGATTCTCAATCAGTGCCGTACTCTCAAGAAAGTATTTTCCTGGTCCGTCTAGACCTAGACACCTATGATGTTACCGTCATACATCATTTCATCTAAGCATGAACTATGTTAGTGCTTCCTGCCCCCTACAGAGAAGAGTCATACTAGACTCTGGAAAAAGTCTCAAGGAGTACATAAAAATTTATGGATGACAAAATGACAAGCTTGTATAGTGGTCTCGCACTATACAAGATGAAGCAAAGTTTGTATAAGATTCAAAAATGTCAGAATGAATTTGTGACACCTTTCCCAATGTGACTACTTTTATAAACTATTGGATAATGGTTGTATTTGCATAGAAACGAATTTTGCCTCTTTGCCACCAACCCGTTAGGGTACCACGTCAACCCTTCCAAGGAAGGGTTAGAGTGAGTAGACTTTTGCTTGACAAAGATATCAATATTTTAATCTTAATGCTCAGTACATTTTTAACAAAATGAGTGTGGGCGAATTATGAATTAGTTTATTAAAATTTAATAAACGTACATATCAGATCAACCTTTATAAAATTTATAAAATGTGGATGATATGCGTGAAAGCATAAAGGAAAACATTCAACAGAAAATATTGTTTCATCTACTAGGAAACAGATTTGCCACTTTAATTGAATTATTAATAATAATGATATAGTCTGTATACTGTTCACATACACTAGCGTAAAAATCGCTTGGCACAAGTGTCCGTATATGCTATAGATTACCGACGTCAATGGAACCGCTCATAAGTTCACTTTCGTGGTCTATCGCTCAGCGTGTAGTAACATTCAGTGACTACACGCGCACCCTCTTAATTAATCGTCCCAAATTAATTACACTGTTCCTCGCAGCCTTAAAACAGAAGGTTAAAGAATTCTACCTGCTGCTACCACAGATCTCATAAGTTGCTCCACTTGCTTTGCATAGTACATAAAGAACGCCTTGGATGACTACCAGCCGGTGTGCAAACAAGGATGTTCAAAATCGATATAATTAAGGAAATTTTATGGAAGAGGCAACTTTCCTCGGATCATGACTAATGGGTGTACTGTCTGGATCCGTTCTGCGAAATACTTTGAACCCAGGGTTCCTCTTCTGAACAGCTGTCCTCCCAGAAAGTCTGAAGTTCTATGAAGATAGACCTTTAGGCACTCCACTGGACATAGAGATGCATCTTCCTTCCGAGGGCAGAATCTCTAGGGACCCCACCTGTTGGTGGGTAGCTTGTTCCTGGAAAGAAGCGTTGGGTCCGGAAATAGATTCAGTTCTCCCTCCAAGAACTGGATGCGGCCTTCCTCTCTAGAGAGAGCCACTATTTCATAACTCTGGCCCTCAAAGCGAGTACAAACAGAAATATGACTTAAATTCAAAACCTTCTAAGCACATTCCTCATTGTTCATTATTTATACACAATGAGGAATCATATCTAATGACCATGCAAAGGGGCTTTGGAAGCTCTGGAGGGCTGGTTCATTAAGAACGTCGTAAGAAAGGTCGACCTCTAAGGCATATGGTATCTGACTTGTCAAGGCAGGCTTGAACAACAGAATTGTGTTGGCTGTTAAACCTTGCTCATGAGGGGTGACTGAAGAATGATAAATAGAAATCTGTCGGGATTTCTTTCGGTTTCTTCGCCTTGACAAAGGATAGCTATCTCTTCCCTAAAGCCTCATAATGTCTTCTGGTTTACTCCAAAAGTCTAAACTGACTTTTAAACACTGAATCTTTTTCTCATCGTTAAGGAGAGAGAATCATGAGATGTAGGCTCCGTTTTTTCTGTGAAGGAACGAAGACAGTCGACTTCTGTACTCGCTGAGACAGTCGACTTCTGTACTCGCTGAGACATTCGACTTCTGTACTCGCTGAGACAGTCGAATTCTGTACTCGCTGAGACAGTCGACTTCTGTACTTGCTGAGACACGGATGGATCCGTTAGCGGTACGAATTTTAGTCGTGGTTCCAATACTCGAGGGAACCACACGGTATTTGTCCACTTGTGGGCCACTATTGCTGCTTTCCCTTTGAAGGATCTCAGCTTATCGAGGACCTTCAAAAGGAGGTTGTACAGAGGGGACAGATAGATACTGGACCATCTGTTCCAGTCCAGGGACATAGCGTCCACTGCCTCCGCTGACGGCTCCCTGGACCATATGTTCCAGTCCAGGGACATAGCGTCCACTGCCTCCGCTGACGGCTCCTCTTAAGGGGACACGTAAAGATCTATTTTCTTGTTGTCTTTCGTTGCAAAGAGGTCTATCTGCAGCTCTGGGACTTGATTCGAGATGAAGGAGAACGATCCTTCGTCAAGGGACCATTCTGACTCTATAGGTGTAAACCTAGATAGGGCGTCCGCTGTCACATTGCGGAACCCTTGAATGTGAACTGCTGACAGGTTCCATTTCTTCTTTTCCGCCAAACGGAATATGGCCAACGTTACTTGGATCTCTTTGCGCGTTTTATGCGTATTTTCTCCAGACTCCTGTTGCATCCTTAAGCTGTGCTCTTAGCACTGGATTTGTTATCGATGCAAACTGTAGAGAGCCCAGCACTCTCTCCTGTTTGCGTCTTGATATCCGTTTGGATTTCAATAGTCTCTCGACAGATCCTTTTATTTCTTTCCTCTTTTTACTAGGAATGGAAAGCCAATGTGACTCAAAATTCCAGTGGATTCCAAACCACTGAAATATTTGAGCTGGAGAAAGACGAGACTCTTTTATGTTGATCTTAAATCCCAGATGTTCCAGGAACTGGATCACTATATAGAAGCTTGCATGCATTCTGTTCTAGATGCTGCCCACACCAGCCAGTCGTCCAAGTAGGCTAATACTTGGACCCCCTTTAGGCGTAATTGATGGACGGCTGCGTTCGCGAGCTTCATGAAAATCCTTGGCGCTATGTTTAGCCCGAAAGGCATGGCTCTGAAGGCGTAAAGTTTTCTCTGTAACTTGAAGCCTAGGTAGCAGGAGAGGTGACGATTAATTGGAACGTGCCAATAAGCGTCAGACAAGTCTATAGAGACAGTATATGCCCTTCTGGGCAGTAGGGTCCTTATGTGCTGAAGCGTGAGCATTCTGAACTTGTAGTTCACTATGAACTTGTTGAGTGACGACAAGACTAGAATAACTCTGAGTTTTTTCTGAGTCCTTCTTTGGAACACAAAACAGCCTTCTTTGGAATTTTATGGACTTAACCTTCCGGATTACTCTTTTGTCTAAGAGTTATCGGACATATCCTTCCAGAACGGTGGATGAGTGTTGGAAGAATTGAGGATATTGAGGTGGAGAACTGCTCCAGCTCCAACCAGGTCCATTTTTTAATTAGGCTGTGGGCCCAGGGATCGAAGGTCCAGCGATCCCTAATTATCTGTAGTCTCCCTCCGACTGGAAGTATCTTACTTCTGCTGTTGTGGATCTGAGGCCTTGCCTCCTTGACCGCGTCCTCCCCTGTATCCCCTTCCTCCTGAAGGGCATCAAGAAGAACCTCTGGCTGTTCCTCTAGCTCTCGAACGAAAGGAAGAAGTCTGCCTTTCAAAGGCTGGGTTAAGAACTGGCGACTATGTCGCCACTTGTTGAGGTACCAGCTGGTACGTGGTTGGAGGTTGTGCCACTATCTGAGGCACCGCGGTCACAGGAAGTTATTGTTGTTGCTTTCCTGGATCTTTTGGGCATCTCCATCGTTTCTAGTGTCGTTTGCAACGACATCGATGCCGCAAGTCTTTCCTTTGTCTCTTGCTCTCTACGCAAGAGAACCTCCGACAGTTTTGGAAGTGCCTCACCAAACTGGCGTTCAGCAATATCAACTTCCAGCTTCCCGACTGAGAAGGTAAGGTGTACGTCCTTTCAGTCTTCTTGGTCCAAGGGCAAGGTCAGAGATAACGGCTTGCACTCCTCCAAGAAGGGGCATGGTTCCCCTGCCTCCTATGCCTTTAAGGCTGCCTTAAATCCCTTTTCCAAGAAGGAAAAGGCTCTGGTAGGAGAGGCCACAAAGGAGGGAGGCTTCTTACTCAAGACGGGCACCTTTGAGTTAGTGAAGCCCCTCTCTTTCATTGAGCTCACTAGTAACGTTTGACCCTTACTATGGTAAAAAACTATGACCTCCTTCGGCTCCGTCTCCTCCTTTGAGGCTGGCTCCTTCCTAAGACGGACATAGCAGTCCGGATAAGAATCTTTGTTGTGCCAAAATTCCACTTCTTCCAGGGAAATTGCTCCCAACTTTTCTGAGATCACGATCTTCCCGGTTGTCATCGGCATGTGTTCGGTATACCTCCAATGGTCAGTATCCGAGTACAAAGGATGATCCTTCACGCTGAGCCGCATCTGGGGCCCACGTGATGCTGCAAGTCTACATGTCTCCAGTTTCATTGCAGCTTCTTTCTCATCATTCTTCTTTTGAATTTGTTGGATCAACTCAACAATGGAAGAGAGAGTCCTTCCCAGTTCATCTGGGATAGCAGACGATGTAGACGGAATTGGTTCTGAGTCCGGAACCATGGTAACCGACACTTCGTCGATTTCTTCCTCTTCTAATTTAGGAGCCTGGAACAGCTCCTCCTCCTGACCTTCTTCTAGAAGGTCCTTCTCAGTAGAATCCGACACTTCCGACATCCTAATGTCCAATTGTATGTCTTGAAGGGCGGGTGAGACTTAAGAATCTACCGGATTTTGGGCAATTGGTATCTCCACCTGAGGCTGGGGGATGATTGCATCAGCCGATGCTTTAGGGATAGGGAAAAGGTAGGCCCCCATCTTCTCATTTGGAAGGTAGGGACCTGAGGTGTTTTTCTGAAAACCCCTCACCCAGGATCGTAACGTTTCCCTGGCAGCATCCATTGACTCCGTTGACTTAGGGTCGTCAAAAGCCTCGGTAATCAGGTTAGAACAAACTGTACAAACCTGAGGGTTCCAATAGCGATCACCTCTGGAGGCTGCGCATGCTGCGTGCCTCCTGCAATATTGATGCCCACAGGAGTTCTTACTGCGGACATTACAGAACACGCTCCCGCACTTCGGATGGGCCTCCTGTAAAGAGAAAAAAAATCCATGAGTATCAAGTGAAGGCTTTCACTTATATTGAGACATTTAGCTTATATAGAAAAGCTATAAAAGAAAGAAGGAAAGACACATACTTGTATTTCCTTTCCAGTCAATTGCTGAAACCTCCCAAGATATTAAAACTAAGGTTAATTCTATTCTAGAATAGCTTATGTAATTTCCTAAACGGAAATTTAAGGTGCAGTTCAAACCTTGAGGTAAAGTTTTAATATACGGGATAGAATGAATACAGAAACAACTTACTTTCAATGTATTGTACAGTCTCAACAAAAGGCTGTACAAGATAACATTAAGTATGATGAAGAACTTTTAGTGTTATCACAAGCACTGTAAAGCAGTTTCTGCTAATGCAATGTGTACTACACTACGAATACAGCAACTACTGTACATCGCCTGCTATTGTGGCGGCGTGCGCCTGCACGTGCCGGCCGGCAACTACCCCTGTATAGTTCAAAGATATGCTATCTTTAACTAATAGGCGGCAGCCCCTTGATTCGCGACTGTGTGCCGGCTGAAAACACCAATACCCGGCTGCTGGCTGCTAATCGTAGTGGCCAGCAGATTCGGGCTGTGTTTCCACTGCCAGCCGGCAAAGGTAATAAAACTCATGCCAGCCGACAGTAGCCAAGAATCAGAGAATCTCCACCTGCCCGGCTGTCAGCTGTTAAGCCGGCAGCCGGGATAGGGGTGCAACACAATAATCAGAGAAACAGTATGGATGTAAGGTTATAAGGCGGCATTGCCGTACGACCTTCCATCCAGAAAGAGTGAACTTATGGAAGGGGAAAATGTAGCATTCAGGCTTCCAAAGAATCCATAGCCTGCCGGGCTCTACCGGCAGACATGGAAGGGAGACCAAGGGAGGTCTGGGGTTCACTCTGCAAAGAAAAAAGGGTCTCTGCCGAGAGCTGAGCCTGTCCTCCATCCTAACCTATACTAGGTACGGAAGTAGGACTGCGGCCAAAAGAGAATAAAAGAAAGAGAGTTGGGGAAGGGATAAGGATCCTATTGACTTCGTACTAGCAGGAGACACACTCAGCCATTAGGGAAGCTTACCCTTACCAAAAGTTGTCTATTAGGGAGGAAGGCTGGCAATACTTGCTAACCTCCTCCCAACCAGAACAAAGTTAGGTGAATTTATTTCGCCGGGCAACAGAGAAAACTCATTCTCCAGCCCGAGAAAAACAACACAGGACAGTCTGCTAGGCCACTAGAGGAAGGAATCATCCTTCCAACATGGACTAGGGAAGCAAAGCTTCCTGTGTCTGCCCCTAACCTAGCAAAGGAGACACTTTTTCTATGCTAGGAAGAAGCAGACCACAGAATAGAAACTCTGATGTTCTGCCCTAACCTAAAAAACCAGTCACTCTGGTTATCAGGTCAGGACAAAGATATCCTAGAATAGTTATACCTGAATTATTATACAGATAGAACCACTAGGATTAAGCTGAAGGCTTACAGAGGGAGAGTGGGATTGAACTCAACCTTCAGAGGGGGAAATAACAATCGGTGATGGGCGAAAGTATACTACTATACCTAGAATACTAGACTAGGAAAGATGACAATCCATTACCTAAGTCACCGAAACTCGTTCGTATGCAATCTAGGAAAAAACATTCAACAATATCTTACATGTATTAAATATTTGCCTATAGCTTCAATAATATAACATTCGGAAAAACTTATCTCATGCATGTAAGTACTAGTGCCAGATGTCTAGGCTACGAAGCCTTACGAAAGGCAAGATCGGTACCTCGACCCGTGTCGAAATCATCGAGCTAAAACTTACAGTATAATATAAGCATTCCTAGCGGAGCTAAATAGCTAAATTATTAAAGCGTAACAAACCGGGAACGTCGCTCCAGCTAACTAAATGACCCATAAGAGCGAGCGATAGTATCCAGGATGCCTCCGGTAGGCAACAGATCTTGTTTACGTTAAAATCACTTTTGATTTAATTCAAAACGACAAGAGCTTACATTTATACATAGCAAAGATAATACTCAACTTCCTAGAGGCAAAAGAGGCCGGAAAAGTCTTCAAAATGTTGAATTAAATCCAAAATAACGAGAGAACACAAGAGAAAACACCGAGTAATAGAGCTTCACGAAAAGGAATAAAGAGGGCGCTACCACCTTCATCAGATACACACTGGAAACGGAATAGGAGAGATGCCTTATGAGCGGCTCTCTTTTCATTCTCGTTTCAGATTCTTGTCACTATACCCCCTCGAAGCGTTAATACTGTTCGGGGCGAAGATAGCTATATGACGTGTCAAGAATACGTCCTCTGATATGATATCCCTGTGAGATTATTTAGGGATATTCGCTCCAGGAGTTAGAATTCTGGATACCTTAAGGTAAAATTCTCTGGGAATATCACTGTAGTCAAATATACCCTAGAAAGCTACCTAATAGGAACTTCCATCAGGACAACATGGCCTGAGCCCAAAAATATACATATATATAATATATATATATATATATATATATATATATATATATATATATATATATATACATATACATATATATATATATATATATATATATATATATGTATATATGTATATATATATATATATATATATATATATATATATATATATATATATATATATATATATATATATATATATATATATATATATATATATATATATATATATATGTGTGTGTGTGTGTGTGTGTATATATATATATATATATATATATATATATATATATATATATATATATATATATATATATATATATATATATATATATATATACACATTATATATAATATATATATATATATATATATATATATATATATATATATATATATATATATATATATATGTATATATATATATATATATATATATATATATATATATATATATATATATATATATATATATATATATATATATATATACACACACATATATATATATATATATATATATATATATATATATATATATATATATACGTACCTACATATACATACATACATGCATACCTACATACAGTACACGTATATACATGCATACCTACATACACATACATACATGCATACGTACATGCATACACATACATACACATACATATATACATACACACATACATAAACGCTGAACCGCAACCAATCGTAAACCAACAATCTTCAACAAATTTCCCAAACTATCCTATTTTAATTAGGAAAGAGAGAGAGGTGGGAAGGGGCAAATATCTTCGTGTGTGTGTAAATATATAGCCGTTATTTTTAACGGGTCGCATACACTACTTCGTAATATTTAATGGGATAGCTTTAAAGAGGAAGGAGACGTGTTTTTTTATTATATAATTTTCTTAAATTGTTGTTAACGTGTCACCATTTTCAGCTAATTTTACAGCAGAGAATCGCTTAGTTTTAACAAGATTGAAGGTTTTCTTGTGTGTTCGTATTCCCGAATATCTGACTATTTATTATTGCAAAGAATAATTCCAGGTAATTACCAATCATTAATTCTATTCATTAAACGGTTGTTAGAATATATAAGCTGTTGTGTATCATTGCGTGTGTATGATCAATCATATTTGGTGACGTTATTAAATTCAACAAAATCAGTTGGGACCTTTTTATTTTTTCTTTTACAAAGTTTTTGTGCCTGTGTCATAAATCATTTTTCTTTATTTCCATTATTGGGTCTTATTTTTAACCACAGTTCTCTCTCTCTCTCTCTCTCTCTCTCTCTCTCTCTCTCTCTCTCTCTCTCTCTCTCTCTCTCTCTCAAATATTTTCATATTTCCGTAATATTTTCATTTAAAATCAGCTTTAGTCGATACATGTCAGCTGTAACGAATTGTCCTCAAGGTTCGTGTTTATGCCAATCCCTTCCGCCCTCGCTTCTTCAGCTTTGTGAGTTATTTTGATAGGGTGCATTCGTTAGCTAAGTTACATCTCTCTAGAACTAATTTGGATTATCTAGATTTTTAACTAAGGGACCACACAGTAGAGAGCATGCCTTCGCCACGCCAATCAGTCTTATTTTGCTCCTAACTCCAGTGCGTGCTTGTACTTCGATGTATTTTCTTCAAAATCTAATGGATTTGTCCTTGGGCCATACCTCTCATGTCCACCAAGCTTCGTTGAAATTGGCTTAGAGGTGGTGATGGCCGATGTGGTAACGTCTGACTGGTGAATCCCAGACTAAGGTTCGAGTCCCTCTCATACTCATTGGTTTTTTGCTCGCTGCGACCTCACCATAATTGTGAGCTAAGGATGGGGCATTTGGGGGAGCCTTTAGGTCTATCTGCTGAGTCATCAGCAGCCATTGCCAGGCCCTCCTTGGTCCTAGCTTGGGTGGAAAGGGGGCTTGGGCGTTGATTTTGTGTAGGCTATATATGGTCAGTCTGTATGGCATTGTAATGCTTGATAGGGCAATGACCGTGTCCCTTGCCTCTGCCATTCATGAGTGACCTTTAAACCTTTAAAACCACAGTTCAACAATGTACCCAGTCTCTCTCTCTCTCTCTCTCTCTCTCTCTCTCTCTCTCTCTCTCTCTCTCTCTCTCTCTCTCTCTCTCATTACTTTTCCCCTTATAAAACTAAAGCCATTATATATATATATATATATATATATATATATATATATATATATATATATATATATATATGTTTATATATATATATATATATATATATATATATATATATATATATATATATATATATATATAATTGAGGATGAACTGAAAAGTCAAGGAGTAGTTAAAGTAGTCAGAATGAGAAAGAGAGTTGGTCTAGAACAACGTATTCCTCTTGCTTCTTTGATTATAACATTTGATCAATGTAGATTACCAAATGTTATTAAAGCTGGTTGGCTATCTTTAAAGGTGAAACCTTATATCCCTTCACCATTGCGATGTTATCATTGCCAAATGTATGGCCATTTAAGCCAGAAATGCAAGGAAAAACCAAATAATAAGCCAGCTGTTTGTGCCAACTGTGGAAAAATATTCATGGAGTATGCTTAGAAAATCCAAAATTGCATACATTGTGGGGAAGCACACCCAGCTACATCTAAAAGCTGTGGTAAGTTCATTTTTGAAAAAGAAATTCAGGCCATTAGGACCATGGAAAGGGTTGCTTTTAGAGAGGCTCATAAAAGAGCTCTTGAAAAGCAGATAAGACCGGGGCAACCCTTTTCAATAGTTCTGAAGAAAAACTTGACAAAGCACATGGACGAAAATTATATTCCCACTTCTAATATAAAGAAACATATGGAAGTAATTAAAAATGTTGAAAGTCCCATTGAAAATTATATCCAGAAATTGTAGAAAAATCAAAACATACTTAAAGATATGAAAGATATTCAAAAGCCATCTACTCCTACTCTAAACAATAGTACAAACCTCTCTCCACTTGAAACCAGTTTACCTGGTGAACTAATAGTGGGGAAGGTTTGAAAAACCTGACAGATCACAACCTTTTAATCGAAAGAGAGAGAGAGAGAGAGAGAGAGAGAGAGAGAGAGAGAGAGAGAGAGAGAGAGAGAGAGAGAGAGAGAGAGAATTCCATCTCACTCGCCTCCTACCATAAGAAACATTAAAGTCACAACTTCAAATAAATATGATGTCTTGTCTGCTTATGTTTCTAATCAACGGGAAGGTGAATTGAACAAATCAGAAATTCAAGTAGAGGTCCACCATCCTCCTCAACAATTAGATCAAAAGGACACAAAGAAAAGGATGAACACAAAACCCACATCAAGATCCCTTCTATGGATACCACGGGGAAATATTGTCAGATCAAATATTGCCAATGGGAAGACTACATCTAAGGTGTCTTCCAAAAAATAAACCATAGCTTTTTCCTCCATTCTGCAATGGAACTGCCAGGGTTTAAGGGCGAAATATGAACAACTTAAGCTCCTCATACGTGAGCACTCCTCTATAATTGTATGTCTACGAGAAAGCAAGCTCGATGCTAATACTCCTTGTCCTCGAGAGTATGTTACATATAGGACACCATATGATCAACGAGCAAGGAGCCATGGGGGAAGTCTTATATGCGTTCGAGGAGATGTTCCCCAGTGGTAACTCAAGTCCCGGTGGAGTCAATCTCATGACTCCCCAGACATCCAGATACCCATGGGACCTGCGGAACTGACGGACCTTCAGTGGTGGGTGACAGACGAGAATCTACGGAAGGGAGTGGACCTTATCGTCCTCCCCCAGGATTTGATGCTTTTCTCAGAAGCTTCAAAATAAGGGTGGGGGGCCCATGTGCTGCGCCACACGACCTCAGGCCTGTGGTCAGAGTCAGAAATGTTCTTCCACATAAATCTCCTAGAGATGAAGGCTTTCTTTCTGGCCCTTCACAGTTCCAGGCAATCCACTCAGTAGTGGTGATGAGCGACAACACCTATATCAACAAGCAAGAAGGTACTTTTTTGCAGCAACTATCCCATCTAGTAGTAGAGATACTGAGATGGGCCGAAATCCACTCGATACCACTATCGGCACGCTTCATTCCTTGCAGAAGGAGTGTGCTCGCCAACATAAGCAGAGCATCTCAGATAGTGATTACCGAGTGGTCTTTGGATCATCTAGTAGCCAACAAAGTCCTGACTTTGTGGGGTTCTTCGACTGTGGACCTCTTAGCAATGGCCCTGAACTTCATGCTCCCGCTGTACTGTTCCCCAGTCCCAGACCCCAAGGCGCTCTGGCAAGATGCTTTCCAACAACGGTGGGACAACATCGACGTTTATGCCTTTCCCCAGTTCTGTCTGATGAGGAGGGTACTCAACAAACCAGATTATTGGTCAATCTTTCAATGACCCTCAGAGCTCCGCTATGGCATCACGCAGAATGGTTTTCGGACCTTCTGCAACTCCTAACGGAGCCTCCAAGAGAACTCCCTCCCCAACACAATATACTAAAAAATCCACATGCCAACATCATCTACAAAGCCGTAGCTTCACTACGACTTCACGCCAGGAGACTATCCAGCATCTCTTCTCTGAGAGAGGATTTTTACAACAAGTTGCGATCAGGATTTCTGGATACCTGCAAAAATCATCAACAGTAGTCTACCAGGCAAAGTGGAAAGTCTTCTGTGGTTGGTGTCATGGAAGGGATATCTCTCCACTTGATGCCACTATTCCAGCAATAGCGGAGTTCCTCGTGTATTTGCGTGATGAAATGGTCTTATCAGTCTCGGCAGTGAAAGGCTATCGCTCAGCCTTCTGACTGAAAGGAATGGACAGTTCTTCATCGCTAGAACTTTCTCTACTCATACGGAGTTATGAACTTACCTGCCCCCAGTCAGAAGTGAGAAATCCCCCAAGGAACATGGTTCGAGTTCTCAGGTCTCTTAAGAGACCTCCCTATGAACCATTACGCCAGGCAGCAGATCGTAACGTTCAGCTTCGTCCCTGAGTTTGTTGCTAAGACTCAGAACCCCAGAGTAGTGGATCCTCGATTTGACTCCTTCGGGATTTCGAGTCTCCGTACTGTAACAGATGACCCAGACCATCTCTTACTATGCCCAGTAAGGAGTTTGAGGCTTTACCTCAAGAGAACAACCGCAGCCCGTCCTCGCGTGCCTGCACTATTCGTCAGCAAAGGAAGGACCAAGAGGAGGGTCACCAAGAACACCATCTCAGCATGGATTCGCAGGGTCATTGACCATGCACTGAATCCAAACGTTACTCCGTCTCGTCACCCCAGAGCCCATGATGTCACGGGCATAGCTACGTCCCTGGCCTTCAAACGAAACTACTCAGTGACGCAGGTTCTTCAAGTTGGGGTGTGGAAGCGTCATAACACGTTCCCATTCCACTACCTGCTAGACGTGACCCTCTGGAGACTTGATGCGTTTTCTATTGGTCCTGTGGTGGCTGCACAACAACTGGTTTAAAACCTCAAGATCCTTATTGGACGAGTAGCAGAAGGTTGAGGGCATTGTTACCCGGTTTTAGTCTGCATGAATGAAAAGGTTTGACTGGCCCTTATGGTTCTCTTCATTCTCCCCTCTCTTGGAGAAAGCAGCATCCTGGGTTCTCTGCATAGCTGACCTCAAACAACTGCAGGAAAACCATGCTCCCTTGTGTACCTAGTATTAAGATTAATACTGTTGCGTCCCCATACCCTGACTAGGTGGTATTGGGAAAGTCCTAGTGCGCAGTTTTTCCATTTAAAGAACTCTGAATAACTTTACCAGGACAAGTCACACTTCTACATATCTTCACACAGCTTGCGTAGGCCGCGAACCCTTCCTAATGGGCAAGACACCCCTATTAAATAGCGTGGTTTGTATTCCAGTTACGGAACAAATGACAAATTCGTAGATAATTTTTATTTTTCCTATCTATACAAACCTTAGCTATTTAACCAAACTTACTCGCCAGCCCTATCCCCCTTGAAGTCCTACCTCCAAGCAAAGTGAGCTCAATTACAGGTGTGAGGGGGAGCTGTAGCTAGCTACCCTCCCTATCCCCCGCTAACTAGTGGTGTGGGTAGTTAACCCTCGTTAAAAGTTAATGGCATGTCATTTCAGCTACGCCGAAAGTAATACCCCTATTAAATAGCTAAGGTTTGTATAGTTAGGAAAAATACAAATTATCCACGAATTTGTCATATTTCAAAACTGTGAAATATGTTTATGGTGGGTATAATATTCTAGTCTGGGGGAAATCTGTTCAAGAGAATTGGCCATATTTAAATTATTGCATAGTTGCTAATATTTTAATTGAGTATTTGTTCCGTAACCGAAAATCAAACCACGCTATTTACATGGGGTATTACTTTCGGCAGAGCAGAAATGACAAGCCATTAGATTTTTAACAAGGGTTACCTACCCTCTCGCTAGTTAGTGAGGAGGTAGGGGAGTGATAGCTAGCTACCCCTCCCCCTTCACACACAGGTGAGCTGATTCACTTAACTTTTGGCTCGGGTGATGATCAGACCTGTCTGTCTCACCCTCGCATTTTTGACAGCCTTAATTTTTTGCTTTTTCTTACAGCACGTGTGTTTGGAAGTTGGCCTCTCTCTATCATGTGGAAGTGCCCTGGACTACCCTAGCGCACTTGTGGGACGTTCATGTCGGCGGTCGAGACAGACCGTCACACCTTGTGCCCGTAGTGCAAAGGTCAACGGTGTGATAGGTATGAAACTTGTAGTGATTATTGGGAGTGGTCTACCTCCCAGTGGGAGAGGTTTTCCCGGCGATGTAAGAAGAAGTCTAAGCGTGACCTTTCTCCTTCAAGGGCTTCCTTGAAGAAGGAAGGTTCCAAAGACACTTCTTCCATTGCCCGAACCTCCTCCGAAGCTCCCACTCGATTAGTCTCTCGTGAGGGGCCGTCGAGTGGTAGACTTTCTTTTGTTGACCAACCTCGGGGTTCGGGAGAGGGAGTTGCCTCCCATAGCGAGGCAGCTCCTCCTCCTCCTCTGCGGGAGGATATTGATAATGCTAAGTGACAATGCTACAAGAACACCTAAATGCTATTGAATGTAAATGGAAGTTCATACCAGCCAGAGCACTTTGGTTTGGAGCTATATGGGAAAGATTGATTGGTCTTCTGAAAACATGTCTAAAGAAAGTAATATGTCAGGACTTTCTCAGCTTTAGTGAATTTTCCTTTGTTGTGACTGAACATGAAGCAATTATTAATGACAGACACTTAAGTTATACTTCGGGATATCTTGACCAGTTGGATATTCTGACGCCCAATCATTTGATTTTAGGACGTAGATTGAGATCTTTCCCTAGGGAAGTCATAGATTGGAAAGATGAAACTAAGGATCCTCTGTATGGCAAAAATAAGGATGTTGGAAAGCGATTTTCGTACATCAAAAAAAAATGTGATGACCTGTGGAAAAGGTGGGAGAGAGAATATTTAACTTCTCTCATCGGGTAGGAATCAGACACGAATCTTGGCCCAAAATGGGAGATGTTGTGTTGATACACGATGAGGGACCGAGAAGTCGTTGGAAGCATGGTCAAATTGTCAAATTACACGTGAGACCGGATGATGTCTTGCGCGTGGTTACTTTAAAAACCCCACAAGGTCAAGTAATGAGACCTGCTGTCAAGCTATATCCTTTGGAATTATGGCAAGAGACTGATGTTGTCATATCCGAGAAACCTGATAACAAAAGCACCCGATCGAGCAGGAAAACAGCACAGGCGGCTACTGAGGCGAGAAGAGCCCTCATTCAAGCGTGACGTATAACTGTAAATATTGTTTCGGTTTGCTGGGAGTGTATCGTGACTTAAGATGGAATCACGATAGTGTATTTATAAAGAACAGTAAACAGTCATTTATCTTTTATTTTGTAAGGGAAATATTATGAACATTATGCAATGTGACATACGTAAAAAATTATAATTATTGTATTGAATTATTTGTAATAATATAATATTCCTTTTTGTCGAAGTTTTTTGAAAGGTAAAATATATTAAATAGTTGTTTGACTCTAAGCAATCATTAACAAGTTTTTAAAGTTTGGTTTGACGAATGCGGGTCGCGCCTGCGTAGATCCTCAGTCGTCTTTGAGTAATGTAGCGTAGAACTAGTTAGTACCGACTTACCAGTGTTACGAATAGGGTCTTCGTTACCCTGTGGTATCTCAAAGGGAGGGGGAGAATTAACACACCACCAAGAGAGTTCTTGCCATCAGGGATTAAAGCTAAGTCAAGGTTTTATAAGTATTTTGTTATGTTAGTGATATTGAAGGGCATGCACGCACGTTACATATCGTTAATGACGAACATTTGTAAAATAAGACTATACTTTGGGTTG
>NC_090741.1:84278827-84291327 GCF_036898095.1 Palaemon carinicauda | reverse complement strand
TATTACTAGAATGCTCGTTCACCAAACTCATAATTTGATTGATTGAAGTTAACTGATTCCTTAGTTCTGATAAAATCAATTAATTTTCATGAGTCAAAAACTCAATTTTCTCATTTGATTACTAATCTTAAGACAATTGGAAATCCCTAAGCCTATACTTGCAACAGATCCAAAGATGTTTAGTGCAGCAAAAATAAACGGGTTACGTTTTTCAAGATTAGTGTGTCTTACTGTACACATCAAAAGGTGACAAGCCAAAGATTCTGCCTCGTAAATCTTATTTTGCAAGTCGTCGGATAGCATCTCTGCAACTTATAGTGTCGGTGCAAGCGAACTCTGTATTAAAAGGAAAGTGTCTTCTATGCATTCCATTTAATGAAGCAGCAAACCTTGAAATGGCGCTCTTCAAGCTAGTGACGTCATTCTCTGGGAGAAAAATTGCTTGCATGCGTACTTCTATAACTATGTTACTTGATGTAATAAAAACGTCTTCTTGTCTCTCTACTATAGTGCCATATTTAAAATTATACTTCTAGTTTTAGATCTCTTCCCACACGAGAAAAATGTCTGAGCAAACAATATCACTCCTAACAATAAAAACTTCATATTGGAAACCTGTAATGAGAAAAATATATGTAATTACTCCTGTATTAAGAAGAAAAAAATGTTAACATATAAATTTCATAGATAAAAAAATAAAAAAAAATTCCCTCACTTCCTTCTCTCTTATTTTAATTTCTTATGTGAGCCAATGGTACAATTCTCTCATCAGTAGGTGTAGATACGTTTTGAACTCTTAAATTATTGGCCGTTAATGTTTCCAAAATGCTAAATGGGCCTTCAAACTTAGGTGTTAGTTTATAATTGAGTCCTTTACGTACATTTACCTGTATGAATACATTATCATCCACGGTATATGTTTTAGTTAGCTTCGCTATTTTATCATGATTCCTTTTCATGTGATTCTTCTAAATTCTTTCGAAGGATATCAAAACGACTTTTGATTGCATTTATACATTCTTTTAAAGGATTTGATAAATTAGTTGTAGGCCTTAGTACATGGAAAGGCATTCTAACTGGGGTACCATACAATGCCTCGTGCGGCAACATTTTAATTGATACATGATATGAGTGATTCAGAGTACTTAGTACCGTATGTATTGCAATATTCCAGTTGGGATCTGATCCCCCTATTGTTAATCTTAATATGTTTAAAACCTTCCTATTCGCTCTTTCCACTAGCCCATTCGACTCTGGGTGATAGATCATGGTATTGATCTTCTTTATGCTAAGGAATTCACACAATGAGGTAAGGAAATGATTATTAAATTCTCCACCCGAGTCTGAGATTATCATATGTGGAATTCCATGTTTACAAATGTAACACTCCTAAAACTTCCTAGCACATTCAATCGCAGTTTTAGTTTTAAGAGCTATCAGTTCTGTATATCGAGTCAAAGCATCTACAATTACTAAGAGGTGCTTATTCCCTCTGTCTGACTCGTAAAATCCTGTTAATTAATCTAAATGTATCCTTTCAAAGGGTTGATTGGGCACGGGATAAACCCCTAGGCTGACAGATGTTTTCATATGCCCTTTGTTTTTCTGACAAGTGCGACAATTAGCTATGTGTTTTTTTATATCTGTAAGCATCGTATGCCAATAAAACAATGATTAGGCTTTCTGTGACATTATGGTGAACCCCGAGTGTCCATGCAATGGATTTGCCTGCAACCAATTTAGGACAGTGAATATAAGTGAAATTGGTACCACTACCTGGTCGTTAGTCACATGTGGTGTATTGCGGGTTTTCCTTGTCATGGATCTACACAGAATATTCTGCTGCGTATACTTTATATATTCCTTTTCCTTACGATTTGCTTCCAAAGCATATACATTTTTTTCTAATTTCTGATCTTTTCTTTGCTCAGTCTTTAATAATTCAGCTCTCCAGCCCAGATCTTCTTGTTCAGATACAGTTCTAACAATAGGCATGGATGTTGATATATCTATTAATTCAGCTAATGGCTCCGTACAAAATGACACGGGTTGCGTGATAATGCATCAGCAATGATATTTGCTTTCCCAGGTAAATACCCGATTCTCGCGCCAAAGTCTTGAATGATCAAATGCCACCAAGTTCGTTTGGCGCTGTGACTAAAGCCTTTAAAGAAGTCGGTTAGGGGTTTATGATTAGTAAGAACCTTGACAGGATAACCGTATATTATGAACTTAAAATACACTAGTAAATTAACAATAGCTAGTCCTTCCTTGTCTATTACTGCATACTTACTTTCGGAAGTTCTAAGTTTTCGAGAATATAAAGCTATCGGGAAAAATTGTTTTTCATATTGCTTAAGCAATACCCCTCCTACTCCTAAGTCTGAGGCGTCTGTTGCAATGAAAATTCCTTACCGAAGTCAGGAAATTTTAAGATAACAGAACTACACAGTTCATCTTTTAAGGTATTAAACGCCTGTTGATGCTGCTCAGACCATATGAAATCTACGCCCTTCTTCGTAAGATCAGTTAGGGGAGCGGCTATTATTGAATAATTGCATATAAAACGCCTGTAATATCCACTACACCCCAGAAATTGCTGTATTCCCTTGACATTAGTAGGTATCGGAAAGTTACGGATAGCCGACACCTTATCGTGGACTACTTTAAGACCTTGGCTAGACACCGTAAAACCTAAATAGACCAATTCTGTTTTGAAAAATTCACACTTACTAAACCTTACCCTTAAGTTATGTTGTCTTAGTCTCTGTAGTACTAGTTCTTGTTTATGTAGATGTTCTTCTAAGGTACTGGAAAAGATTACAAGGTTGTCCATATAGGCAGGCAATATATCCCCTAGCAAGTCTCCAAACACTATGTTAATAATTTTTGTAAATGTTATGGGAGCACAACGTAAACCAAAAGGCTTACGTAAAAATTCATAATGTCCCCTGGCTGTGCTGAAGGCTGTGTATGGGATACTATTTTCCTCTAATGACATCTGGTGAAAGCCTTTAAGTAAGTCCAAACTGGTAAAATATTTATTTTGACCTAACAAAGATAAAATATCGTCAGTACATGGCACTGGGAATCGATCAGGGATCTTTTCCTCATTCAAGCGACGGAAATCTAAGCAGATACGCCATGTTCGATCTTTTTTCGGTAAAACTATTAATGGAAAATTATAAGGGCTGTTCAATTTCCTAATGACTCCTCCTTCTAGCATTTTACCTACTTCATCATTTATCTCATTCTGGAATTTCATAGGAAGTCTGTACGAGGGTACATAGATAATTTTCTGCTTGTCCTTTAACCTTATTCGATGTTCGATAACATCTGTTTTTCCTAAAGATCCATCCGTAGTGGAAAAAACATCATGATATTCAGTTAAGAGTCCAAAACATTTCTGCTGAATTTCTTCTTCTTGAATGTCTTTATTGATTTTATTTCTAATAGATTGCCAAAGGGATTCATCCGCAACTGATTGTGCGTGATTGATTTCAGCGACGTTGAGAATACAATGTTTATAAACTTCTACATCCAAGATATGTTGATTTTTGTGAATTACTAAAGTGGTATTTAAATGATTACAGACTTCAATATTACATTGTTGTTGTGAGCCTACTGTATAAATAGCTTGTGTGACGGACAATCCGTTAGTTTTCAAAGTGTCAGAAAGGATTAATATTTCAGATCCCGGTAAAGTTTCTTTATTTGCCCTATTAAATTCGAAGGTACGTTCGGCTCGATAGATTGCGTGCCAGATGATATTACGGGTGAACAAGAACTCTGTTGGGTCACATATATTATTTCTTTATTAATGAGACAAGTTATTGGTTCTTCAACGTACATTACGGTTTCATTTGTCGTCTCCTTTTTATCTAAAACTGATTTTAAGGTATTAGAAGACTTATAGAATTTTCCTTTGATATACAGGCTGTGCTTGGCAGGGGCTAAGATAATGTTTTGATTACCCATAGACGGGTATCCTATAATTACAGCTGGATACATATCAATGTTTTGTACAACAATAAAGGTATCGGCAAACGTGCGCTTACCAACCTTGTACTGAACATGAGTTACGCCTATTACATGTAATTCATCATTTACTATACCCGAGAGCCTTACTCCGGACTTTTCTATAGGGAAGTTCGAAAACAACAAATGATGTGTCCTCAAATCTATGACATTCCGTGGACTACCAGAGTCAAAAAAATAATGTAAAGGATCGGTGTTCTAAATTTACAGCATATAATGTTGGTCGTAACTCACTTTCGCTTATTATTGTGTGAATTTGTTGCAAGTCTATGGGAGCATGCACTGATTTATTTGATTCGGTCCTGTGTTTCATAGGAAAATCTATTGCCTCACAATGATCTGATAAAACATTAAATGGATTATTTAACACTACTGATGTTGATTTGAATGACCCAACATCCCTCTCTTCCCCACTGGAGTTAATTATGTGGTATTTGCTTTGCTCTGCACATTCTGAAAATTTGTCTGACCTTGCGAGTTCTGGCTAGACGGACCAGGATCAGAGTTATTTGAAAAACTGTTTGTTTGTTTTTGATTCTGAACTACATTGACGGTTAGCTGTTTCTTCTTATTGAACTGAGGATTTTTCTTTTTATTTCCATATGGAACTGACTGTGGAATTGACTGTGTATTTCTATGATTCTGTTGTATCTTACGCGAGTAGCACTGACTATATGAATGAGTTGAACTATTATGTAACGAACAGAATCTCGTTCTGCAGTCTGCAATCAAGTGGCCTTGACGTTTGCAATTATAACACGTCATTCCTGCGACTTGACTATTATTAACTATGTTTACTTGTTGTGGCTTTGTTTCATTTTTTTGCAAAAACTTGTGTAAACAAGTGATCAATATCAATACACTTAGACATGTGTTTTTTTATCTGTTTATATACGTCCAATTCTGTACTTGCTGACGTTAACTTTTTATTAAAACACCGCACTAAAGCTTCTGGCAACATAAGTGTCATGCAAGTTAAATACATTAATCGTAAGAAATCTTTCACGGAGATGTTATCTCTAGTAACCCAAGTGGAATTACCTAAAATATCTTGATACTCGTTTAGACTATCGGCAATGAGAGCTGCTCTCTCTTTAACATTAAGCTGAGTCATATTGGCTTGATTGAATGTATTTCTTAATGTTAAAACTACATCTATGGCTTCCTCACCGCCATAGACCGCATGTAGCCTAACTTTGAAATCGTCCCATGTAACTGCCTCTTGAAATGAAACTCCCCTCAAATATGCACTCGCATCTCCTTTAGAAAAGTCTATAAAACTTTTAGCTTCTTGTAATTGTACAAATGGGTCTATAATTTGTTTAGCATTTAAATGGGCGTCGACGGAATAAATACATGACTCGACATTCTGAGGTAAGAAGCCATTGACTCGACCTTGAAAAGGAAGGATAGCTGATCGTGCATTAACTAATGTAACAATGGGAGCCGGGATGGGGTTACTCGGGCCAGGGGTGGGGTTACTTGGACTTACAGGAGGTGTCATGTTGACTTTAACTTGTTTTTTTATCTCTTCGATTCCTTGCAATCCTATCAAAATCTCTATATGAATACAGATGTCCACTGCGTAAACACATAAACACTATTCAATAAAGATTATAACATAATCCCCCAATACAATGATAGTAATATAAAGATATTTCCTGAGAATTTCTGAAAGAAAACGGAATTAGCACAGAGAAAAAAAATTCTAGACGAGAATTCGAAGTTGAATACAGTTTCCTTTAATGAAAGAAGAAATTAAGATTAGCAAACAACTCACCCCAGCAATAATGGACAATCGACTCGTGATAACTACACTTCACTGTCTAAAACTGAAATGTATAAAGATATGTACTTAGCTTGGGTTTATATGGCTGAAGGGTGATGTCGTCATTTCCCCTCTCTCTCTCTCTGGTTTGCAAGAGTTTATTGTTGTTTGGGTGAATGTTTTCGGTCCGATTTCCCATTGTAATGTTGAACGTAGCGTTTCCTGGATATGATTCTTGAATGTTTAATAAACGTTGAATGTCAGTCCTCCGTTTTCTTAAGATATTGATTGAAGATTCAGTTCCTCAGTTTGTATAACATTTATAGTTGATATTCAATGTGTTCATTTCTTCGGTGGACGTAGATACTTCGTCAAAATTGTAGATTCATTACTGTTAATTGTCTTAATACTAAAGTTGATTTAGGTTAAATGCTGCCACCAATTGTTGGTGTGGTACTGTTATAAACACACATTATTGTTCAAATCAAATGTTTCTTCAATGTATTATAATGTTTAGACTTTGTAGGTTACTTCTTCTGAATAAGTCTAAGTAAGTTTAACTTTAAAACAGTTTATTACTTTAAAACAGCTTATTAACATCTCCATCACAGGGTTATAGATGGTTCGGTCGGATGACCATTCAGTATGACAGCTTGATCATAACTAACTCAAATATCCATATTGATGATAACGTCTAGTTAGTTATCTCAGCATTTAATGACAAATTGTAAACACAACATTAATACCGGAAGGCACCTGGCTCCGGTGAGAGACAACTCTTTCTCACGGCTTGTATTGTGTTTACTTTTCATTAAAAATGTTATATTGCAAATGGTATGCTTGGTCTTGACTATCGCATCCTGCTTATGACTGTTTTGGCGTCCTCACACTCGCTCCTAACTTCTACATTGACCTCTTGGGTCATAGATTTAAACATATAATTTTATACACATTACACAAACACACACACACACACACACACATATATATATATATATATGTATATATATATACATATATATATATATATATATATATATATATATATATATATATATATATATATATATATATATATATATATATATATATGGGGTTGTATATCGTGTATGTGAGTGTATCCAATGAGCCTTAGTTTGATATATCAATTGCATTTTTAGATTATTCTGTTCAAAATTTTAAATTGGATTTGGTGAAAATCTGTAAATAATCAGTATAGAAGCTCAGACAATGATATCGTATACAGTTTTAAAACTAGTTAAGGTTATCATATTGATGTTGGGGGAGGTTTTTTTCTCTACGATAGATTGTGAATAAATAGGCTCGTTGTAAGGAAGAATTGTTGAGTGAAAACTGTGAAGTGCAATGGGTAGAAGGTTTGACCATTGTTGTCAATTTAGAAGAATTATGTTGGGTGTTGTAGGTCTTGGAGCGACTAGCAGTATCATGAATCAAAATTTCTACCTCCGCCAAAGACTTTATATTTTCACCTGCGTATATTTATCTATTTGTCTGTTGGTTTGAAGCAGGATTATGTTGAAGATTCTTGCCAGCTTGTCACTAAATTTCAACGATGAGTAGGTACCATGCTCAAAAAAAAAAAAAAAAAAAAAAACATATTTTGAAGGTGATCTGGGTGAAGATCGTGATTCTGAGTATTATTATTATTATTATTATTATTATTATTATTATTATTTTTATTATTATTATTATTATTATTATTATCATTATTATTATCATTATTATTATTATTATTATTATTATTATTCAGTCACAGTCTGTATGTGAAAATATTGACAATCTTCAGTGGTGGAGGTATGAAATCTTTCATTGCTACGTGCTAGAAATGTAATTCAACGAAAGGATGTTTAATAGTCCATGAGTAATTACACCTTGGACTTGTCAGATTGTCCTTGAATTGTTGGTGTTGTTTTTTTTATTTTTGTCTGTATGAACGTTCCTGCGCGTATTGCATTTTTTAAAGGCAAGGAAATTTCTAATAGATTCATATATGATTTACATTCTTGGCTGTTAAAAATGGAGAAACGACATTGAAAATGAGAATTAAAACTGTAATAGGGTAATTCTATCCTCATTTACAACTTTACAAAATCTTCCTAAATCGACTGATTTTTATTTATTTATTTATTTTTTTTTATACTGCATTTCATTTTTAAAATATATGAAAAGCAAACTATTCCCAAACAACACACAAACTGATATATAAAAATAGTCTTCACATGTGCCTCGAAGAGATCCCATTAAATAGTCCCAAAAATATTTGTTGCATAAACTGGGTTCAATTACAGCTGGGATCTGATGTTTACAAATATTTGCCTTCTGTGACGTAAAATAAAATTGCCGTAGTTGGTTGTACTAATTAGCGGGTCAACTGAAATTAAACATTCCCACCAACATTTTCTTTTCCTCTTTTGGGGTTGTTATTCTTTGAAGGTTGGCATGGTTGCAGCAGCTGCCATCTCGCTAACAAGGTATTTTTATCTCGAATGGCTCCCGTTAATGAGCTTGTAATAATTAACTCTATGCCGCTATAACGTAAGGTCTCTTTTACCGATGGCCTACAACGCTTTAGGATTTAGTGCGTTGGATCATTTCCTATGTAATGCATTATTATTAGTATGTGTTAGGGATTATTATTATTATTATTATTATTATTATTATTATTATTATTATTATTATTATTATTATTATTATTATTATTATTATTATTAAGAGATAAACTATAACCTCAGTTGGAAAAGCAAGATTCTATTATGCCCATGTGCTCCAATAGGGAAAAATACCCAAGTAAAGAAAGAAACAAGGTAATAAATCTAGAATAGGAGTAATACACAATCAAAATAATATTCATAAGAAAAGTAATATGTATGTCATATCTTTCATGTATAAATCATAAAAACTTCAAAAAGGTGGGGTGGAGGGGGGAGAGAAATAAAATAGAACAGCGTAACCAAGTGTAATCTCAACAAAGGAAGTATATTGTTTAAAAATCAGGTTCGAAATCATTCAACATGGATCTCTTTCTTTCCTTTCGAAGATTTGTTGAATTAATCAAAGCGAGGAAGGTAAGGCACAAACATGAGGCATCACATATATTTTTCTAAAACGTCAGTTTTCCTGGTGATTAGTCTAAATAAATATCCTTAGCTGATATATTAACGCAAGGATACTTCTAGAACGGTGTATGTTTATTTTTAGAACCTTAACTCTAGTAAATTTCCGCAAACTTCAGTGGTATAAATATATCATAAAAGCCGAGGTGGAATGTTTTGTCTAAACTCTAGGCTATCAATCATTCAAAAATTTGTATTATCACCTAATAATCATTCCAAGTAGACGTATCTTATTCATCTATTATTTGCTCTATCGGGAATAAAGATTTACTTAATATCTAGCGAAACGGTAAGATAATGTAAACATTTATCTTTTATTTTTCTATTACTCTAAATCCTTTAGAGTTTAGAGGTTGCCAATGTCTGCATCAATAATGATTTGAAACAAGGGATATTTTCATATTTAATTTTTAGTCTGTAACGTCCCTTACAAACACACACACACACAAACGCCCTAATTGCCAGAAGCCTATCTCCAGGCAAGGGCTCTTAGGTGATCAACATTTTCCCGTAATATTCCGCACTGATAAGCCTTTTGCTTATGCAGGGCTCACTTTGAACAAATCCTTTCTAATAATTACGCCAAAAGTATTGGGTAGAAAATATAATCTTCAATGAACTATGTAAAGTTGCCGATACCGTATATTACAATGAAAATTTTAATCAGCAAAAAGACAATGTATAAAAAAAAATTTATATACGCCATGAAGCCCGTCTAAAGTAATGCTTGAAAAAGAAAATTATCATTAAAGAACGTACAAAATATTTTCCTAACAAGATATTGCTTCGAAATTTTTGAGCGTCCAAAAAAATGTATATTAAAGTTGGCTTGAAGCAAGTGCACTCCGTGTCCAAGATATTCCTTTTTATTGAATGCATGTGTTTTTTGTCACGTAAGGAGTTGAAAGCTGTTCCTTATCTGAAACCCGTCAGTGTTTTTCTCAAACACAAAGTAAAGCTTCTCAATGTATCTAAACTGATTGAATCCTCAATTGTAGTACATACGTCAAACCAAGTTGTGATTATTATCACCATAATCAGACTGGTGTGCCCTATTATTATTATTATTATTATTATTATTATTATTATTATTATTATTATTATTATCATTATTATTATTATTATTATTATTATTATTATTATTATTATTATTATTGTTGTTGTTGTTGTTGTGACTAGGTCAAGCTATATAACCCTAGTTGAAAATGCTGGTTGCTATAATCCCAGAGGCTCCAACAGGGAAAAATAGGCCAGTTAGGAATAGAAATAAGAAAATAGATAACCTACAAAAGGAGTAATAGAAAATTAAAATAAGATATCTTAGTTTTGACTAAGTTTAATAATCAGTGATGTACTTATTTAGCCATTTTAATTAAAATTTCCATCACTAATTCTTCCAAGATCCATAATACTTTAATTTTTTCATGTTTCCAGTTTCAATTATAACAATCATTCATTGATTTTAACGAAACCTTTAAAAAATAAGCAACGTTTGCCATGTTTCTACCTCTCTTTTGTCTCCAAGCCAACTTAAGCAAGCAGTCACAAAACAGAAAACATTTTCCTTTCTACATACATTCTTTTCTAATTTCGAAACGTTATAACTTTTTAATCCTACTCTCATGATTGAAGCTTTATACCCCTGCTTCCACTACTTATTCTCTGTAAGAGGCATTTTCCTTTACAAAATCATTGTATAATCACTCAAGTACTCATAATCCACATCCGTAATTCAATTACAAAGACGAATTTTTCAAAAGTTTTCGAGAAACAAATACTGATTTGATTTCCAACGATAATCCGCAGCTAATCACTGGGTGACATGTTTTATTGCAGACTGACGTCACAGGTCCGTCGTACCAATGTAGCCTGAGCATCACATGCAAACTAATTCGAAAGAAAGTTTGCAGTTGTTAATTCCTATGTCAGACATGGCTTCATCAGCACAGAGTCTGTTGTTCTAGTTGTTGCATGAAGAGATTTAGGACAATGGGGGAGGCATAAAGTAGTGGATATTGTTTGGGGGATAAGTGAAAAAGTAAATAGTTTATGGATATTTGCAGCACAAAAGCGAAAAACGTCAGTAATAATAAAAATGTCATAAAGTTCCGGATAGATGGATTACTAAGGTTTCCGATGAGTCGGTGGAACTCTCTTGACATAAAAAGGAAGTATTTTCCGTTGTATCTTTCAGTATTTTTTTATTATTTTATTTTACCTGGAAGATGTCTGGAATCGAAATGAAATAGGAATCATGAAAACAATCTTATTTGAATCTTTTTTTCTTGTTTTTGGTCAAATTTTATTTCGGTATAATTTTAATGTTCTGTTGAAGATGCTATTAGAATACATACCTAACAGATATTGCCAAAAACAAAGAAAAATGCATGGAAAATACAGATCATGTATATGATACATTGCTAGCAAATGATTGTATTTTACCAAAATAAAATACTGATGTACATATGATTCGGTAACTTGTAAAGAATAGTTGTCACCTTCGTCAAAAATACAGATTATTATAATACGGTAACTAATAAAGAATATTTGTTACCTAGGTAAAAATATAATTTTAGTGCACAAACATTAATTCCTGGTACATACACGCACCACGGTTACGTATATATATATATATATATATATATATATATATATATATATATATATATATATATATATATATATATATATATATATATATATATATATATATATATATATATATATATATATATATATATATATATATATATATATATATATATATATATATATATATTCATATGTAGGGCTTACATATTTTATTAGATGCCCATAGATTCTTTATTTTAACATTTAGGGCTTTTATATTTTATTAGGTGCCCCAAAAATGATTTATATTTTAAATGTTTAAAATTTTTTTTTAAATGCAAATGTTCTAGTCTCATCAAGTACATATTACCAGCGTACTAACTGCTTTTTTTGCACAACACCTTTCCATGACAATTGTACTCCTTTGAGCGAATGAAGGGGCCAATTTCAAACAGCTTTAAATTGAAACAAATAAGGAGTATTTTCTGGACTTGGCAAAACGTTCTGTTTGATCTCCATGTTATTTATTCTTAACCTACGCCAAACAAAGATGGTAACGGCGATAAATATCATCACCGTAACGCTGATTGCTGCTAATAACACGTAGAAATGAAGATCTGCTTAAGTCGGTGACGGGTGGTCCATCTTGGTTAATTTCATCAACCGCTTAGCCACTCGTGCGTTGTTTGGGAGAGGTAAAGATGGGATTGTAGTTGACCACGTGAAATTCACGAAGTAGGCCCGTTCTCTGATAGTGTTGATTCCTCGGACCGTGTAATTCGTGGACGTACCGATGCAACCATCTGCTGCAACAAAGATTTGGGAATAGGACATGGATCCGTCCGGGCATGATACATTGAAGCCGGACTTGTCGTATCGTATCCACGAGCCGTTGTTCAGTCTGCAATTGAACTTATTATCGCCAAAGGGATAAAGTTTTTTCATATAATTTTCATGTGTATGGGAGAGAGCACCGTTTAGCACTATAC
>NC_090741.1:84254244-84264244 GCF_036898095.1 Palaemon carinicauda | reverse complement strand
GACTGACGGTGTTGGGTTTATGTAAAGGATACTATTTTTTTTTCGATTATTGGTGAGTTCTGTGTACCCACACACACAGCTATAATATATAAATATAAAAGTGCTATTTCTGTCTGTTTCTGTGTTAAGTTTGTTTAATGATGTGTGATTTCGTTTTTTTTGTTGCAGTAAATATAGTTTTAAGGTTATGTTTTGTTTGTTTTTCCCTTCGAGCAACAGTCCGGTTTGAAGTAAAGTAAGGGAAAGTTTGTATTGTGGGATATTTTGGAAGTAGAGTGATTAAGGGTGTGGGGGTTGTTTTTGTTGACATCCCGCCACAATATATATATATATATATATATATATATATATATATATATATATATATATATATAGATAGATAGATTAGATAGATAGATACATAAATATATGCATATCTATATCTATCTATCTATCTATCTATCTATATATATATATATATATATATATATATATATATATATATATATATATATATATATATATATATATATATATATATATATATATATATATATATATATATATGTAATAATTAGAATAGTTAATATTACATGTTTAAAACACATGACGTAATATGTCATGTTAGATGAAGGAGCTAGCCGTGGGACTTGCTGTAGTCATTCAAATCATAAACAGGGCATACAATGCAAACATCGACAATGTGACATTCTTCTTAAACGTCAACACATTGTCTCAGCGTGTGAAAGTTTGTGACGTCACCGGATGCAGCTTCCTCCAGTGATGGAGATGTTAAACTCTGTTGTTTTTATAGAATAAATACTTTAAAGCTAATAAGATGTATTCTGTTATCCATTTACATACATCTGAAACAACACATACTCAATGTGTGCTTATAACAGTAGCACACCAATAAATGGTGGCAGCGGTTAAACTCTAAGAATTAGAGAAAAATCTTCAGGACTTCAAAATAAAAGCTGTAAAACCAGAGAAAGATCTTCAAGACTTCAAAATGGAAGCTGTAAAACCTGAGAAAGATCTTCAAGAACTCAACATTATCTAAATGAATCTACAATTTTGACTAAATATTATAGTCCAACGGAACAGTTAACATTAACAAATGTTATAAATACCAATTGAATCTTCAATCAACATCCTAGGAAACCCAAGGACTGGCGTTAAACAATTGCAAAACATACCCAGGAAGCACTACATTCAACAAGAAACTCGAACGATACATCGCTAACAAAACATCAAGAGAGAGAGAGAGAGAGAGGACGTGTCGACATCACGCAGATCCATATATAAGCTAAGTACAAATTTTTTGAATTCATTCCAGTTTGGGCAGTGAAGTGTAGTTATCACGAGTCGTTAGTCGATTATTACTGGGGTGAGTGAATTGCTAATCTTTGTTAAAGGAAACTCCAAATTCTAATTTAGAATTTTTCTTTCTTTGTGCTAACTCCTTTTTCTTTCAGAAATTCTCGGGGAATGTTATGGGATTAGTGACATTGTTTTGGGAATTTTATTATACATATGCGTTTACGCAGTGGGCGTCTGTACTCTTATAGATATTTTGATAGAATTGCAAGGGGTCGAAGAGATAGGAAAAAAAATACAACAGTCATGACTCCTCCTGTCAGCCCTTCCCATGGACCTAGTGGTGTAGGCCAGACTAATCCTCCTCCAATTGTGACGCTTGTAAATGCCAGGTCAGCAATCCTTCCTTTTCAGGGTCGAGTCAACGGGTTCTTGCCACAAAATGTGGAGTCATGAATTTCATCCGTCGATGCCCATTTAAATGCCAAACAAATCGTAGACCCTTTTGTACAATTACAGGAAGCTAAAAGTTTTATAGATTTTTCTAAGGGGGATGCGAGTGCGTATTTAAGAGGTGTTTCATTCCAAGAAGCAGTTACTTGGGATGATTTCAAAGTTAGGTTACTCGCAATCTATGGGGGTGAGGAAGCCTTGGATGTAGTATTAACGTTACGAAATACGCTTAATCAAGCCACTATGAATCGGCTTAATGTTATTGAGAGAGCAGCTCTCTTAGCTGATAGGCTTAACGAATATCAGGACATTTTAGGTCATTCCACTTGGGTTACTAACGATAACATCTCCGTGAAAGATTTTTTACGATTAATGTATTTAACTTGCATGACACTTATGTTGCCTGAAGCTTTAGTGCGGTGTTTTGATAAGAAGTTAACGCCTGCAAGTACGGAATTGGATGTCTATAAACAGATAAAGAAACACATGTCCAAGTGTCCAGATCTCGATCCCGTGTTATCTCAAGTTTTTGCAAAGAATGAAACAAAGACACAAACAGTGAACGTAGTTAGCAGTCCAGTAGCGGGAATGACGTGTTATAACTGCAAACGTCAAGGTCACATAAGCGCAGACTGCAGAACGAAATTTTGCTCAATTCAAAACACTGCAACGCATTCATATAGTCAATGTTACTCGCGTAAGACACAACAATATCCCAGAAATACACAGTCAATTCCACAGTCAGTTCCATATGGAAATAAAAAGAAAAATCCTCATTTTAACAATAAGAAGAAACAACCAAATGTCAATGCAGCTAAGAGTCCAAAACAAACAAACACTTCTTCAAATATCGCTGAGCCTGGGCCGTCAAACCAGACCTCACAAGGTCAGACTAATTTTCAGAATGTGCAGAGCAAAGCAAATACCACATAGTTAACTCTAGAGGGGAAGAGAGTGATGTTGGGTCAAGGTCATTCATATCAACATTAATAGTATTGAATAATCAATTTAATGTTTTATCAGATAATTGTGAGACAATAGATTTTCCTATGAAACACACGGCCGAATTAAGTAAAACAGTGCATGCTCCCGTAGATTTGCAACGAATTCATACAATAATAAGCCAAAATGAGTTACGGCCAACATTATATGCTGTAAATTTAGAACACAAATCCTTTACGTTATTTTTTGACTCTGGTAGTCCACGTAATATTATGGATTTGAAGACACATCATTTGTTGTTTTCGAACTTTCCGATTGAAAAATCAGGAATTAGACTTTCAGGTATAGGAACTAATGAATTAAACGTCATAGGCATAACTCATGTTCAGTTCAGAGTCGGTAATCGCACGTTTGCCGATACATTTGTTGTTGTAAAAAACATTAATATGTATCCAGCTGTAATTATAGGATAACCATCTATGGGAAATCAAAACATTATCTTAGCTCCTGTCAAGCAGGGCGTGTATATCAAAGGGAAATTCTATAAGTCTTCTAATACCTTAAAATCAGTTTTGGATAAAAAGGAGACGACAAATGTAACCGTAACGTACGTTGAAGAACCAATAACTTGTCTCACTAATAAAGAAATAATATACGCGACCCAGCAGAATTCTTGTTCACCCGTAATATCATCTTGCACGCAATCTATCGAACCAAACATACCTTCGAATTTAATAGTGCAAATAAAGAAAACACTACCGGGATCTGAAATATTAATCCTTTCCGATACTTTGAAAACTAACGGATTGTCTGTCACACAAACTATTTATACAGTAGGCTCACATCAGCAATGTAATATCGAAGTCTGTAATCATTTAAATAACACTTTAGTAATTCACAAAAATTAACATATCTTGGATGTAGAAGTTTATAAACATCGTATTCTTACCGTTGCTGAAATCAATCACTCTCAATCAGTTGGGGATGAATCCCTTTTGCGATCTATTAAAAATAAAATCAGTAAGGACATTCAAGACGAAGAAATTCAGCAGAAAATTTTTGAACTTTTAACTAAATATCAAGATGTCTTTTCCACTACGGATGGATCCTTAGGAAAAACAGATGTGATCGAGCATCAAATAAGGTTAAAGGACAAGCAGAAAATTATATATGTACCCTCGTACAGACTCCCTATGAAATTCCAGAATGAAATAAATGATGAAGTAGGTAAAATGTTAGAGGAAGGAGTCATTAGAAAATCAAACAGCCCTTATAATTTTCCTTTAATAGTTGTACCGAAAAAAGATCGAACATGGCGTATCTGCGTCGACTTTCGTCGTCTAAACGAGGAAACGATCCCTGATCGATTCCCAGTGCCAAGTACTGACGATATTTTGTCTTTGTTAGGTCAGAATAAATATTTTACCAGTTTGGACTTACTTAAAGGCTTTCACCAGATATCATTAGAAGAAGATAGTATCCCATACACAGCCTTCAGCACAGCAAGGGGACATTATGAATTTTTACGGATGCTTTTTGGTTTACGTTGTGATCCTATAACATTTACAAGAATGATTAACATAGTGTTTGGAGACTTGTTAGGGGATATATTGCATGCCTATATGGATGATCTTGTAATCTTTTCCAACACCTTAGAAGAACATCTACGTAAGTTAGAACTAGTACTACAGAGATTAAGACAACATAACTTAAGGGTAAAGATTAGTAAGTGTGAATTTTTCAAAACAGAGTTAATATATTTAGGTTTCATGGTGTCAAGCCAAGGTCTTAAAGTAGTCCATGATAAGGTGTCGACTATACGTAATTTTCCCATACCTACTAATGTCAAGGGAATACAGCAATTTCTGGGTTGTAGTGGATATTACAGGCGTTTTATACGCAACTATTCAATAGTAGCCGCTCCTTTAACTGATCTTACGAAGAAGGGCGTAGATTTCATATGGTTTGAGCAACATCAACAGGCGTTTAATACTTTGAAAGATGAACTGTGTAGTTCTCCTATCTTAAAATTTCCTGACTTCGGTAAGGAATTCTTCATTGCAACAGACGCCTCAGACTTAGGAGTAGGAGGGGTATTGCTTCAGCAATATGATAAACAATTTTTCCCGATAGCTTTCTATTCTCGAAAATTGAGAACTTCCGAAAGTAAGTATGCAGTAATAGACAAGGAAGGGCTAGCTATTGTTAATTCGCTAGTGCATTTTAAGTTCATAATTTACGGTTATCCCGTTAAGGTTCTTACTGACCATAAACCACTAACAGAGTTCTTTAAAGGCTTTAACCACAGCCCTAAACGAACTCGGTGGCATTTGATCATTCAAGATTTTGGCGCAAGAATCGGGTATTTACCTGGGAAAGCAAATATCATTGCGGATGCATTATCACGCAACCCCGTGTCATCTTGTACGGAGCCTTTAGCTGAATTAATAGATATATCAACATCCATGCCTATTGTAAAAACAATATCTGAACAAGAAGATTTAGGCTGGAGCGCTGAATTGTTACAGACTGAGCAAAGAAAAGATCAGAAAATAGAAACAATTATAAATGCTTTGAAAGGCAATCATAAAGAAAAGGAATATATAAAGTATCAGCAGCAAAATTGTATAATCAAAGATAATATTCTGTGTAGGACTGTGACAAGGAAAACCCGCAATACACCACATGTAACTAACGACCAGGTAGTAGTACCAATCTCACTTATTTCCACTGTCCTGAATTGGTTGCATTCAAATCCATTACATGGACACCCTGGGTTCTCATTAATGTCACAGAAAGCCAAATCATTGTTTTATTGGCATACAATGCTTACAGATATAAAAAGACACATAGCTAATTGTCGCACATGTCAGGAAAACAAAGGGCATACGAAAACACCTGTCAGCCTAGGAGCTTATCCTGTGCCCAATCAACCCTTTGAAAGAATACATTTAGGATTTTACAAGTCAGACAGAGGAAATAAGCACCTCTTAGTAATTATAGATGCTTTAACTCGATATACAGAACTAATAGCGCTTAAAACTAAAACTGCGATTGAATGCGCTAGGAAGTTTTACGAGTGTTACATTTGTAAACATGGAATTCCACACATGATAATCTCAGACTCGGGTGGTGAATTTAATAATCACTTTCTTACCTCATTGTGTGAATTCCTCAACATAAAGAAAATAAATACCATGATATATCACCCAGAGTCGAATGGGCTAGTGGAAAGAGCAAATAGGAAGATATTAAATATATTGAGGGTAACACTAGGGGGATCAGACCCCTACTGGGATATTGCAATACCGGGGGCACTGAGTACTCTGAATCATTCATATCATATATCAATTAAAATGTCACCGCATGAAGCATTGTATGGTACCCCAGTTAGAACACCTTTCCATGTATTAACGCCTACAACTAATCTATCAAATCCTTTAAAAGAATGTATAAATGCAAGTATAAGTCGATATGATATCCTTCGAAAGAATTTAGAAGAATCACAAATCATAATGAAAAGGAATCATGATAAAATAGCGAAACCAACTAAAACATATACCGTGGGTGATAACATCTATATTCAAATCAATGTACGAAAAGGGCTCAATTATAAACTAACACCTAAGTTTGAAGGCCCATTTAACATTTTGGAAACATTAACGGCCAATAGGTTTAGAGTTCAAAACGTATCCCAACCCACGGATGAGAGAATAGTACCATTGGCTCACATAAGAAATAAAAAAAAAAGAGAGGAAAAAAAGTGAAGGAAATTTTTTTTTTATTTTATGTGATTAAAAGTTTTCTTTTTAATACAGGAGTAATTACATATATTTTTTCTCGTTACAGGTTTCCAGGATGAATTTTTTGTTGTTGGGAGTGATATTGTTCGCTCAGACATTTTTCTCGTGTGGGATGAGCTCTAAAACTAAAAATATATATTTTAAATATGGCAATATCGTTGAAAGACAAGAAGACATTTTTATTACAACGACCAACGTAATTGTAGAAGTGAATATGCAAGCAATTTTTCTTCAAGAGAATGATGTCATTGGCTTAAGAACCGCCATTTCAAGGTTTTCTGCATCATTGGATGAGTTGCATAGAAGACATTTTCATTTGACTACAGAGAGTTTGCTTGGATCAACATTAAAAGTTGCAGAGATGCTATCTGATGACTTGAAAAATAAGACTGACGAGATAGGATCTTTGGCTTATGACCTTTTGATGTGGACTGTAGGACACGAACATAAAGAAAGACGTAATCCGTTTATTTATGCTGCATTAAGCATCTTTGTGTCTGTTGCAAGTTTAGGTTTAGGAATTTCCAATCGTCTTAAAATTAGTAATCAAAATAAGAAAATTGAGTTCTTGACTCATAAAGATGAATTGATTATGTCAGAACTAAGGAATCAGTTAGCTTCAATCAATAAAATTATGGATTTAGTAAATGAACATTCAAATAATATCGTTCAAATTATGGAAGTACAGGATTTGTTGGCAACATTAACGTATTATGATTCAAAGATAGATCACATACATAACAGAATTGCACATTTCATTGAGAAATCCAAGGATTATGTAGAAGCTATCACGTTAGCAACTAAAGGTGTATTGTCACCCCATTTGTTGCCTATAAGTTACTTAAAGTTAATTCTGGAGAACGGAAGGGATAAACTAGGCTATGTTCCTTTGTTAGACGAACATAGGTTAGAATTTTATTACAGTCTAATTACAGTAAATGTAGATAATAACAAGATTATGATTACAATTCCCTTTGATTCTTCTGATGCCTGGCAATCTTACAGGATATCACCATTTCCGACTTTCATGACGAATCACTCAAATCCAGTAATATCCAGTTTGACAGGACACGTATTGATTTCCCCAGACAAGGAAACATATACGGTCATTAAAGACTTAAATCAATTAACTCACTGTTCAGACGCAATGGATAGAAAAATATGTACAGCTGACTCATTTGAATTCCATAAAAACTTAATGGATTCATGCGAGTTAGGTATAGTGCTAGACGGTGCTCTCGACCATACAAGTGAAAATTGTCTGGATAAGCTTTATCCCTTTGACAATAATGAGTTCAATTGCAGACTGAACAATGGCTCGTGGATACGATACGACAAGGACGGCTTCAATGTATCATGCCCTGACGGATCCACGTCCTTCACCCACATCTTCGTCGCAGCAGATGATTGTATCGGGACTTCCCCTAATTCCATGGTGACTGGTCTACGGACACTCATCAGAGAACGAGCCTACTTCGCGAACTTCACGTGGACCTCTACAATGCCAGCACTTCCTCTCCCGTACAACAGACATGTGGCAAAGCGGTTGATGAAACTTACCGAAAGGGACCACCTGTCACCGACTTATAAGGAAATCCTTCACCACATACTACGAGCAGGATTGGCGTTTACAGTGGTGATATTTATCGCCGTGAACATCCTTGTTTGGCGTAGGTTACGGCACAGCATGCAGCTACAAAGGAACGATTCGCCTAGTCCCGACAATACTCCCTACTTGATTCAATTCAAAGCCGTTTGAGTGGCCACCTCATTCGCTAAAGGAGTAAATTGTCGGGAAGTGTTTGTAAGAAAAGCTGTTAGTACGCTAGTAATATGTAATTGAGGAAATTTTCTACATTTGCATTGTTGAAAATACATTTAAAACAACATTTAAAAAAAAAAAGATATAAATCATTTTTTCTCTCGGCATCTAATAAAAATATATAAGCCGGAATGTTAAAAAAGAAAAGAGAAAAAAAAAATATATAACAGAATCTATGGGCATCTAATAAAATATATCAGCCCTATATATAAATATATATATATATATGTAAGAAACCGTGGTACGTGTACGTACCAGGAATTCGTGTTTGTGCACTAAAAAATTGAGTATTATGTTCCTGACAAAGGTAACAATTATTCTTTAACAAGTTACCGAATCATATATAAGTCAGTAGTTTTTTTTTGGGTACCATATAATCATTTGCTAGCAATGTACCATATATATGATCTTTGTTTAATCATGCATTTTTCTTTTTGCTTTGGTAATATCTTTTTCATATGCATTATTGTTATTATTTTTTAATGTGCCTATTTGGACATTCGTCCTCGGTTGATTATGGCTAAAGTTAAACAAAGAATAATACATATGTCCAGTCACACCTAGTAACCATGTTTTGGCTTGTTGTTAAATTTTTGTGAAAAAATTGAGATAGCTGGCCGAGCTTATGTAATAATTAGAATAGTTAATATTACATGTTTAAAACACATGACGTAATATGTCATGTTAGATGAAGGAGCTAGCCGTGGGACTCTCTGTAGTCATTCAAATCATAAACAGGACATACAATGCAAACCTCGACAATGTGACATTCTTCTTAAACGTCAACACATTGTCTCAGCGTGTGAAAGTTTGTGACGTCACCGGATGCAGGTGTCTTCCGAGTTTGTGACGAGTCTAATATAAACTAAGCATACGATATCTGTGATATCGATAAGTTGGTCAGTTCATATCTATACTTCACCAGAATTGGTCATCTGACCAACCCAGCTTCCTCCAGTGATGGAGATGTTTAACTCTGTTGTTTTTATAGAATAAATACTTTAAAGCTAATAAGATGTATTCTGTTATCCATTTACATACATCTGAAACAACACATACTCAATGTGTGCTTATAACAGTAGCAGGCCATATATATATATATATATATATATATATATATATATATATATATATATATATATATATATATATATATATATATATATATATATATAATATATATTACATTAAATAACAAATTAAACAGACTTCCCTTACAATGTCCATTGCAACATTTAAACTATAACACCAAAATCTTACTTCAGTGTTTGTAAAGAAATTACTATAGAACTATCATCTTAATACACTTACAAAATCAGGCTCATCAGCAACCTGTCGAACCTCCTAAACACACTGCAATAGTCTCATCGGTCTTAAATACTCATCCACCCATACACTGGCTTCCTGGAAGTGTGAGACCATTTCTAGCCATTCCATCACCTATCCATAAAATAATTGCTAGTCTTCCCTCTACTCCCTCTTGAAAATTCAAATTGATTACTTTTCACGAACCAAGATTCGGTATCTTTTAACATGACCAAACCACTTTATATCTTTTATTTTCTGCTTTAACTTGCATTATTCTCTTTAACATGTCCAATTGTTTTTAATTTTATCATCCTTTTGATTCTTCTAAAGCCACTAATACTTTGCAACTTCTTTTGCAAGTTCCTTTACAAAC
>NC_090741.1:84224244-84249244 GCF_036898095.1 Palaemon carinicauda | reverse complement strand
TCTCTCTCTCTCTCTCTCTCTCTCTCTCTCTCTCAAACTATTATAAACACGTATTTGTCTTTTTAACCTAGGACTCATAAGAAAACCGAAATATATATAAATAAAGTTTGTCAGGGAATAATGTAAGTGAGTGATAAAGATCTCTCGATGGTCCAGCACTTTTTTAAAGTGGGTGGGATGGGCGTTGGTGGCAGAAAGGTTTTCTTCAACCCGGCATGTTTAACCAAGACCAGCTATGAGCATCCAGATTAGGACCTGACTGCTGGTAACTCTGCTACTATTTTATTTTTCTTGTTTCGATCTCTTTCTCCACCTTTTTGCCCAAACTCTCAACTTTAAATTTCTTCGAGATTAAAAGAAAATAATAAAGAATAAAATAAAATAAAATAAAAAATTAGACATGAAGGTATGTTGGGTATTTACAGCAGCTTATATACATGTCGACACAAAAGAGCTGACAACTACCTTTTAACCACTATAAACAGATTTAGGAACTTGCCCACAGGTTTCGAGAGACTAGGACGAAGAAATCGCAGGGTGACATGGGATACAAGGATGGATTATTGCTATTAGTGACCCAGAAAACACATTTCCAACGTGTAATAGCGGGCCATTCCCTGTGACTGAACCCATAGTGAAATAAGCTCAACTGATTTTTAGGTTGACAAAACTTTTGTGCCTTGTTGAAGTCGTGGCCAACTGAAAAACCCACTTGATCCTTCCTAGTAATACCCAGTTTTAACTTCGAATGTTCCACCGACTTAACAACTGAATTAGGAAGATCATTTCACAATCTGGTCAAATGTCGAATAATTTTTTTTTTATAATGGGAAGTATGAGCACTTATAATGAAGAAGGCAGGACTGTCTGAATAACCGGTATATTTAGCACTACCCACATGAAGGTAAAGTCAGGGAAGATCTGAGTGCAAAGAATGGTTAGAATTATGAAAAACCTTAATGTAACAAGCACAAAGAACTAACTGAACGACGTTGCCAAAGATTAATTCTTGATTAGTGATAATGAATTTAATAGATTGCAGGTCTGATCCACAAAATTGAGATAAGGGTTTACAGCCGAACACAAAGACAGATTTATCACGAAATATATTAAGACTTTCTGAAAGTGATTTTCTTTTATTCCTGGTGAAATTGAGGAAGAAACAGACCGACTATGTTTCCCAAAAGTAAATTTACAATAGAGAATCACACCTTGAGATTCAAAAGAGTTGTATAACGCTAAAGAGAAATTATCAATGAAAAGATCTGTATAGAAGTCACTGTCCTTAACCTACTTTCAACGGCGTTTTGGACCTTTGTTGTGGTTCAACTGCATGTCCCATAATTTGCACCGTGTACACATTTTACCTAGATATCTATAACAGGGTTCAGCAACCTCAGATCTACATTTTATGAGATGGAATTGATGCAAAGAAAGAAGCATCGTATGCAAAAAGCTTCTTTTCAAGGCCGAACCACATATCATGGATACATAAAAAGAACTGTAATGACTCAAGATCATTCATCTGTGGAAAATCAAACGTTACATTCTTCTGTGCCCATCAACAACTAATTCTTGGAATTCATTACTTAACAATTCAATAATAATAGTAAGATAATACCCTGTTCAGGTTTGAATACAAAGGCGTCATAATAAACATGGTCAAAGGAAATGAAAAATCAAAGGCTATCATACAAACCTCCTGACCATAATAAAAGGAATTCTGTAAAACATTGGAAATTCTAATGAAGACATTTCAAGTCCCAAAATTATCTATCATATATATATATATATATATATATATATATATATATATATATATATATATATATATATATATATATATATATATATATATATATATATATATATATATATATATATATATATATATCATAGGTTGTAATCAACATTTACATAATAGCGTATCTCCGTTATTCCTTTTTTGGATTTAGAATTGAAGATTTGCGATGTTCAAGGAAAGAGAGAGAGAGAGAGAGAGAGAGAGAGAGAGAGAGAGAGAGAGAGAGAGAGAGAGAGAGAGAGAGAGAGAGAGAGAAATAAGGCGTGAAAAATGATAAAGAATATTCGCATTATTAAAATAAATGGCAGCAATGTCCCTTACTACAACGCTTGATACGAAGCGACCCTTTTCCCCCAGGTAATTAAGTTGAGCAGAAGTTTTACAACGGAAACATTATTTGTGAAAAAATACAATATTTTTCCTGGCATTATAAATTGTATGTTTTTCTTTATAATAAATACGAAACTCTTTTTCCCACTGACCTGGCTTCGTAGTTAACGATGAAGGTCCAATTTGCTCATTGTAGCAGAAGATTTGAAATGGGGCTAGAAGGATGCAAGAACAATATCATTATTATTATTAAAATCGTTTTCATTATTACTTTCATTATTTTCATCATTATTATTCATATTATCATTAGTGTTATTATTATGGATATCTTTATCATACTATTATTAGCCTTATTATCATTATTATTTTTTATTAGGAGAACGCCGCTATGTTAAATCATATTGCTAATATCGAATAAACATCAACGTGAACAGACAAAAAATAAGTTAAAAATTTTTACTAGTTTAATGTACACTGAAGAAACAAATTATTCACGCATTTAATATTCGGGAAAATCTTATGTAAAATATGATAATTCAAAAACACAAATTAATTCTCATTTAGGCACGATATCTTTCAAAATAAACTACATGTGTTTATAGATATCAATTTTTTCTAACCTTCCTCTTACATTATTCCAAAACTATTTGGGCACGTTTCCCTTTTCCTGTGAATCCTAATTGTTTACAAAGAAATTGGAAAGTCGCCGTTACCTTAAGGATTTTAATGGTTTACTTATATTAAAGAGTAATTCCCATGAGAGAATAGGCCTGTTACCCATTAACTTTCGATTTATCGATTATTGTAAGTGATGAGGTCTATCAACTCTTTGAACTGAATGCAAAATCTTCATGGAAAATCCTTTGGTACTCTGCTTCGTCATAAAATAAGTTCATTATGCAGAGGTATACGGACCCGAGCAAATAAGAATTGCATATATATATATATATATATATATATATATATATATATATATATATATATATATATATATATATATATATATATACATTCATATTTATATATATATATATATATATATATATATATATATATATATATATATATATATATATATATACATTATACATATATATATATATATATATATATATATATATATATATATATATATATATATATATATATATATTTTGTGGAGGATTAATTTTATTTTAATTTATTTTTTTTGTTTTGCCAAATCGAGAGAGAGAGAGAGAGAGAGAGAGAGAGAGAGAGAGAGAGAGAGAGAGAGAGAGAGAGAGAGAGAGAGTGTTGTTTTAGTATTGTTAAATAGAGACATTTTATTTGCTTTAGCTTTGTCATTAATGAGAGAGAGAGAGAGAGAGAGAGAGAGAGAGAGAGAGAGAGAGAGAGTGTGTGGGTGTTTATTTACTTAAGTTTTGTCAAACCGCAAGAGAGAGAAAGTGTTTATTTGCTTAGTTTTGTGAGCGAGAGAGAGAGAGAGAGAGAGAGAGAGAGAGAGAGAGAGAGAGAGAGAGAGAGAGAGAGAGAGAGAGAGAGAGAGTGTTGTTTTAGTATTGTTAAATAGAGACATTTTATTTGCTTTAGCTTTGTCATTAATGAGAGAGAGAGAGAGAGAGAGAGAGAGAGAGAGAGAGAGAGAGAGAGAGAGTATGGGTGTTTATTTACTTAAGTTTTGTCAAACCGCAAGAGAGAGAAAGTGTTTATTTGCTTAGTTTTGTGAGCGAGAGAGAGAGAGAGAGAGAGAGAGAGAGAGAGAGAGAAAGAAAGAAAGAAAGTGTTTATTTGCTTTAGTTTTGTCAGAGAGAGAGAGAGAGAGAGAGAATTTCATGTGCTTTAGTTTTGTTAGACACGCGCGAGAGAATATGTGTGTATGTGCGTTTGTGTGTGCGTGTTTTGTGTGTCCGCGGTGCGCGCCGAAGAAAAAGGGTAATTAGCGAATGATTGTTTGAAGTTGGAAAGATTGTTGGTATATTTGTTTACATTTTTAGCTAGGATAGGGCGGTGATGAATGTCTTGGGCGAAAGCATTGGATCTCGGACTGTAGAAGGAGTCGGTTGTTATTTTTTTTTGTTCTTCGAAAGCCGGCTGTTTAGTGTTTTTTTTTATATTCTGAGTAAGTACTGTTTTTATTTATTTTTGTTAGGCGCGTTCATGAGTGATGGAAAGTTTATTATTTATCTTTGATTATAGTACGATAGTTTAGTTAGTTAGGAGTTTTCGTAAGCGTTTTTTTCTTTTTTATTGCAGGCCGTAATTCCTCCTTTAGGCTCCTTTAGACTCCTTGGAGGTTTAGTTTGGCCTGGAAGGTGGTGTTTGCCAGCCGTGTGCTTTGTATGAATAGTTTGATGATGACGACCTGGACCGTACAATGAACATAGTTAGACTGCGGATATTTATATAAATAGAGAATTTGAGCGTTGACGACCCGACTGGAAATAGATTTATTCCTTATGATGATGATGATGATGATGATGATGACATAATGATGATGAACACCGATAATGTGAATGGACAGTCGAATTGACTCTAGTTATTGTTTGCCTGGAAGTTGTGGCAATTGGCTAGAAGGATTGTTGCCAGTGTGTGGAGTCTGTGGACTACGGTTACCACACAACTTATATATTTAATATTTTGACGTTCTCGCTTATGTTGGTGTTAGATGTGATTTATTTCTGGGTTGTGGTATACGATTGGGTTTAATATTAAGTTATTTATTTTAGTGTGTGGGTAAGTGTTTTTCGGTACTGTGTGTGGGTAAGTGTTTTTCGGTACTGTGTGTGGGTAAGTGTTTTTCGGTACTGTGTGTGGGTAAGTGTTTTTCGGTACTGTATGTGGACTGACGGTGTTGGGTTTATGTAAAGGATACTATTTTTTTTTCGATTATTGGTGAGTTCTGTGTACCCACACACACAGCTATAATATATAAATATAAAAGTGCTATTTCTGTCTGTTTTTGTGTTAAGTTTGTTTAATGATGTGTAATTTTTGTTTTTTTTGTTGCAGTAAATATAGTTTTAAGGTTATGTTTTGTTTGTTTTTCCCTTCGAGCAACAGTCCGGTTTGAAGTAAAGTAAGGGGAAAGTTTGTATTGTGGGATATTTTGGAAGTAGAGTGATTAAGGGTGTGGGGGTTGTTTTTGTTGACATCCCGCCACAATATATATATATATATATATATATATATATATATATATATATATATATATATATATATATATATATATATATATATATATATATATATATATATATATATATATAGATAGATAGATAGATAGATAGATAGATACATAAATATATGCATATCTATATCTATCTATCTATCTATCTATATATATATATATATATATATATATATATATATATATATATATATATATATATATATATATATATATATATATATATATATATATATATATATATATATATATATATAATAATTAGAATAGTTAATATTACATGTTTAAAACACATGACGTAATATGTCATGTTAGATGAAGGAGCTAGCCGTGGGACTTGCTGTAATCATTCAAATCATAAACAGGACATACAATGCAAACCTCGACAATGTGTCATTCTTCTTAAACGTCAACACATTGTCTCAGCGTGTGAAAGTTTGTGACGTCACCGGATGCAGCTTCCTCCAGTGATGGAGATGTTTAACTCTGTTGTTTTTATAGAATAAATACTTTAAAGCTAATAAGATGTATTCTGTTATCCATTTACATACATCTGAAACAACACATACTCTATGTGTGCTTATAACAATAGCACACCAATAAATGGTGGCAGCGGTTAAACTCTAAGAATTAGAGAAAAATCTTCAGGACTTCAAAATAAAAGCTGTAAAACAAGAGAAAGATCTTCAAGACTTCAAAATGGAAGCTGTAAAACCTGAGAAAGATCTTCAAGAACTCAACATTATCTAAATGAATCTACAATTTTGACTAAATATTATAGTCCAACGGAACAGTTAACATTAACAAATGTTATAAATACCAATTGAATCTTCAATCAACATCCTAGGAAACCCAAGGACTGGCGTTAAACAATTGCAAAACATACCCAGGAAGCACTACATTCAACAAAAAACTCGAACGATACATCGCTAACAAAACATCAAGAGAGAGAGAGAGAGAGAGGACGTGTCGACATCACGCAGATCCATTTATAAGCTAAGTACAAATTTTTTGAATTCATTCCAGTTTGGGCAGTGAAGTGTAGTTATCACGAGTCGTTAGTCGATTATTACTTGGGTGAGTGAATTGCTAATCTTTGTTAAAGGAAACTCCAAATTCTAATTTAGAATTTCTCTTTCTTTGTGCTAACTCCATTTTCTTTCAGAAATTCTCGGGGAATGTTATGGAATTAGTGACATTGTTTGGGGAATTTTATTATACATATGCGTTTACGCAGTGGGCGTCTGTACTCTTATAGATATTTTGATAGAATTGCAAGGGGTCGAAGAGATAGGAAAAAAAATACAGCAGTCATGACTCCTCCTGTCAGCCCTTCCCATGGACCTAGTGGTGTAGGCCAGACTAATCCTCCTCCAATTGTGACGCTTGTAAATGCCAGGTCAGCAATCCTTCCTTTTCAGGGTCGAGTCAACGGGTTCTTGCCACAAAATGTGGAGTCATGGATTTCATCCGTCGATGCCCATTTAAATGCCAAACAAATCGTAGACCCTTTTGTACAATTACAGGAAGCTAAAAGTTTTATAGATTTTTCTAAGGGGGATGCGAGTGCGTATTTAAGAGGTGTTTCATTCCAAGAAGCAGTTACTTGGGATGATTTCAAAGTTAGGTTACGCGCGATCTATGGGGGTGAGGAAGCCTTGGATGTAGTATTAACGTTACGAAATACGCTTAATCAAGCCACTATGAATCGGCTTAATGTTATTGAGAGAGCAGCTCTCATAGCTGATAGGCTTAACCGATATCAGGACATTTTAGGTCATTCCACTTGGGTTACTAACGATAACATCTCCGTGAAAGATTTTTTACGATTAATGTATTTAACTTGCATGACACTTATGTTGCCTGAAGCTTTAGTGCGGTGTTTTGATAAGAAGTTAACGCCTGCAAGTACGGAATTGGATGTCTATAAACAGATAAAGAAACACATGTCCAAGTGTCCAGATCTCAATCCCGTGTTAACTCAAGTTTTTGCAAAGAATGAAACAGAGCCACAAACAGTGAACGTAGTTAGCAGTCCAGTAGCGGGAATGACGTGTTATAACTGCAAACGTCAAGGTCACATAAGCGCAGACTGCAGAACAAAAATTTTGCTCAATTCACAACACTGCAACGCATTCATATAGTCAATGTTACTCGCGTAAGACACAACAATATCCCAGAAATACACAGTCAATTCCACAGTCAGTTCCATATGGAAATAAAAAGAAAAATCCTCATTTTAACAATAAGAAGAAACAACCAAATGTCAATGCAGTTCAGAGTCCAAAACAAACAAACACTTCTTCAAATATCGCTGAGCCTGGGCCGTCAAACCAGACCTCACAAGGTCAGACTAATTTTCAGAATGTGCAGAGCAAAGCAAATACCACATAGTTAACTCTAGAGGGGAAGAGAGTGATGTTGGGTCAAGGTCATTCATATCAACATTAATAGTATTGAATAATCAATTTAATGTTTTATCAGATAATTGTGAGACAATAGATTTTCCTATGAAACACACGGCCGAATTAAGTAAAACAGTGCATGCTCCCGTAGATTTGCAACGAATTCATACAATAATAAGCCAAAATGAGTTACGGCCAACATTATATGCTGTAAATTTAGAACACAAATCCTTTACGTTATTTTTTGACTCTGGTAGTCCACGTAATATTATGGATTTGAAGACACATCATTTGTTGTTTTCGAACTTTCCGATTGAAAAATCAGGAATTTGACTTTCAGGTATAGGAACTAATGAATTAAACGTCATAGGCATAACTCATGTTCAGTTCAGAGTCGGTAATCGCACGTTTCCCGATACATTTGTTGTTGTAAAAAACATTAATATGTATCCAGCTGTAATTATAGGATAACTATCTATGGGAAATCAAAACATTATCTTAGCTCCTGCCAAGCAGGGCGTGTATATCAAAGGGAAATTCTATAAGTCTTCTAATACCTTAAAATCAGTTTTGGATAAAAAGGAGACGACAAATGTAACCGTAACGTACGTTGAAGAACCAATAACTTGTCTCACTAATAAAGAAATAATATACGCGACCCAGCAGAATTCTTGTTCACCCGTAATATCATCTTGCACGCAATCTATCGAACCAAACATACCTTCAAATTTAATAGTGCAAATAAAGAAAACACTACCGGGATCTGAAATATTAATCCTTTCCGATACTTTGAAAACTAACGGATTGTCTGTCACACAAACTATTTATACAGTAGGCTCACATCAGCAATGTAATATCGAAGTCTGTAATCATTTAAATAACACTTTAAAAATTCACAAAAATCAACATATCTTGGATGTAGAAGTTTATAAACATCGTATTCTTACCGTTGCTGAAATCAATCACTCAATCAGTTGGGGATGAATCCCTTTTGCGATCTATTAAAAATAAAATCAGTAAGGACATTCAAGACGAAGAAATTCAGCAGAAAACTTTTGAACTTTTAACTAAATATCAAGATGTCTTTTCCACTACGGATGGATCCTTAGGAAAAACAGATGTGATCGAGCATCAAATAAGGTTAAAGGACAAGCAGAAAATTATATATGTACCCTCGTACAGACTCCCTATGAAATTCCAGAATGAAATAAATGATGAAGTAGGTAAAATGTTAGAGGAAGGAGTCATTAGAAAATCAAACAGCCCTTATAATTTTCCTTTAATAGTTGTACCGAAAAAAGATCGAACATGGCGTATCTGCGTCGACTTTCGTCGTCTAAACGAGGAAACGATCCCTGATCGATTCCCAGTGCCATGTACTGACGATATTTTGTCTTTGTTAGGTCATAATAAATATTTTACCAGTTTGGACTTACTTAAAGGCTTTCACCAGATATCATTAGAAGAAGATAGTATCCCATACACAGCCTTCAGCACAGCAAGGGGACATTATGAATTTTTACGGATGCTTTTTGGTTTACGTTGTGATCCTATAACATTTACAAGAATGATTAACATAGTGTTTGGAGACTTGTTAGGGGATATATTGCATGCCTATATGGATGATCTTGTAATCTTTTCCAACACCTTAGAAGAACATCTACGTAAGTTAGAACTAGTACTACAGAGATTAAGACAACATAACTTAAGGGTAAAGATTAGTAAGTGTGAATTTTTCAAAACAGAGTTAATATATTTAGGTTTCATGGTGTCAAGGCAAGGTCTTAAAGTAGTCCATGATAAGGTGTCGGCTATACATAATTTTCCCATACCTACTAATGTCAAGGGAATACAGCAATTTCTGGGTTGTAGTGGATATTACAGGCGTTTTATACGCAACTATTCAATAATAGCCGCTCCTTTAACTGATCTTACGAAGAAGGGCGTAGATTTCATATGGTCTGAGCAACATCAACAGGCGTTTAATACTTTGAAAGATGAACTGTGTAGTTCTCCTATCTTAAAATTTCCTGACTTCGGTAAGGAATTCTTCATTGCAACAGACGCCTCAGACTTAGGAGTAGGAGGGGTATTGCTTCAGCAATATGATAAACAATTTTTCCCGATAGCTTTCTATTCTCGAAAATTGAGAACTTCCGAAAGTAAGTATGCAGTAATAGACAAGGAAGGGCTAGCTATTGTTAATTCGCTAGTGCATTTTAAGTTCATAATTTACGGTTATCCCGTTAAGGTTCTTACTGACCATAAACCACTAACAGAGTTCTTTAAAGGCTTTAACCACAGCCCTAAACGAACTCGGTGGCATTTGATCATTCAAGATTTTGGCGCAAGAATTGGGTATTTACCTGGGAAAGCAAATATCATTGCGGATGCATTATCACGCAACCCCGTGTCATCTTGTACGGAGCCTTTAGCTGAATTAATAGATATATCAACATCCATGCCTATTGTAAAAACAATATCTGAACAAGAAGATTTAGGCTGGAGCGCTGAATTGTTACAGACTGAGCAAAGAAAAGATCAGAAAATAGAAACAATTATAAATGCTTTGAAAGGCAATCATAAAGAAAAGGAATATATAAAGTATCAGCAGCAGAATTATATAATCAAAGATAATATTCTGTGTAGGACTGTGACAAGGAAAACCCGCAATACACCACATGTAACTAACGACCAGGTAGTAGTACCAATCTCACTTATTTCCACTGTCCTGAATTGGTTGCATTCAAATCCATTACATGGACACCCTGGGTTCTCATTAATGTCACAGAAAGCCAAATCATTGTTTTATTGGCATACAATGCTTACAGATATAAAAAGACACATAGCTAATTGTCGCACATGTCAGGAAAACAAAGGGCATACGAAAACACCTGTCAGCCTAGGAGCTTATCCTGTGCCCAATCAACCCTTTGAAAGAATACATTTAGGATTTTACAAGTCAGACAGAGGAAATAAGCACCTCTTAGTAATTATAGATGCTTTAACTCGATATACAGAACTAATAGCGCTTAAAACTAAAACTGCGATTGAATGCGCTAGGAAGTTTTACGAGTGTTACATTTGTAAACATGGAATTCCACACATGATAATCTCAGACTCGGGTGGTGAATTTAATAATCACTTTCTTACCTCATTGTGTGAATTCCTCAACATAAAGAAAATAAATACCATGATATATCACCCAGAGTCGAATGGGCTAGTGGAAAGAGCAAATAGGAAGATATTAAATATATTGAGGGTAACACTAGGGGGATCAGACCCCTACTGGGATATTGCAATACCGGGGGCACTGAGTACTCTGAATCATTCATATCATATATCAATTAAAATGTCACCGCATGAAGCATTGTATGGTACCCCAGTTAGAACACCTTTCCATGTATTAACGCCTACAACTAATCTATCAAATCCTTTAAAAGAATGTATAAATGCAAGTATAAGTCGATATGATATCCTTCGAAAGAATTTAGAAGAATCACAAATCATAATGAAAAGGAATCATGATAAAATAGCAAAACCAACTAAAACATATACCGTGGGTGATAACATCTATATTCAAATCAATGTACGAAAAGGGCTCAATTATAAACTAACACCTAAGTTTGAAGGCCCATTTAACATTTTGGAAACATTAACGGCCAATAGGTTTAGAGTTCAAAACGTATCCCAACCCACGGATGAGAGAATAGTACCATTGGCTCACATAAGAAATAAAAAAAAAAGAGAGGAAAAAAAGTGAAGGAAATTTTTTTTTTATTTTATGTGATTAAAAGTTTTCTTTTTAATACAGGAGTAATTACATATATTTTTTCTCGTTACAGGTTTCCAGGATGAATTTTTTGTTGTTGGGAGTGATATTGTTCGCTCAGACATTTTTCTCGTGTGGGATGAGCTCTAAAACTAAAAATATATATTTTAAATATGGCAATATCGTTGAAAGACAAGAAGACATTTTTATTACAACGACCAACGTAATTGTAGAAGTGAATATGCAAGCAATTTTTCTTCAAGAGAATGATGTCATTGGCTTAAGAACCGCCATTTCAAGGTTTTCTGCATCATTGGATGAGTTGCATAGAAGACATTTTCATTTGACTACAGAGAGTTTGCTTGGATCAACATTAAAAGTTGCAGAGATGCTATCTGATGACTTGAAAAATAAGACTGACGAGACAGGATCTTTGGCTTATGACCTTTTGATGTGGACTGTAGGACACGAACATAAAGAAAGACGTAATCCGTTTATTTATGCTGCATTAAGCATCTTTGGGTCTGTTGCAAGTTTAGGTTTAGGAATTTCCAATCGTCTTAAAATTAGTAATCAAAATAAGAAAATTGAGTTCTTGACTCATAAAGATGAATTGATTATGTCAGAACTAAGGAATCAGTTAGCTTCAATCAATAAAATTATGGATTTAGTAAATGAACATTCAAATAATATCGTTCAAATTATGGAAGTACAGGATTTGTTGGCAACATTAACGTATTATGATTCAAAGATAGATCACATACATAACAGAATTGCACATTTCATTGAGAAATCCAAGGATTATGTAGAAGCTATCACGTTAGCAACTAAAGGTGTATTGTCACCCCATTTGTTGCCTATAAGTTACTTAAAGTTAATTCTGGAGAACGGAAGGGAAAAACTAGGCTATGTTCCTTTGTTAGACGAACATAGGTTAGAATTTTATTACAGTCTAATTACAGTAAACGTAGATAATAACAAGATTATGATTACAATTCCCTTTGGTTCTTCTGATGCCTGGCAATCTTACAGGATATCACCATTTCCGACTTTCATGACGAATCACTCAAATCCAGTAATATCCAGTTTGACAGGACACATATTGATTTCCCCAGACAAGGAAACATATACGGTCATTAAAGACTTAAATCAATTAACTCACTGTTCAGACGCAATGGATAGAAAAATATGTACAGCTGACTCATTTGAATTCCATAAAAACTTAATGGATTCATGCGAGTTAGGTATAGTGCTAGACGGTGCTCTCGACCATACAAGTGAAAATTGTCTGGATAAGCTTTATCCCTTTGACAATAATGAGTTCAATTGCAGACTGAACAATGGCTCGTGGATACGATACGACAAGGACGGCTTCAATGTATCATGCCCTGACGGATCCACGTCCTTCACCCACATCTTCGTCGCAGCAGATGATTGTATCGGGACTTCCCCTAATTCCATGGTGACTGGTCTACGGACACTCATCAGAGAACGAGCCTACTTCGCGAACTTCACGTGGACCTCTACAATGCCAGCACTTCCTCTCCCGTACAACAGACATGTGGCAAAGCGGTTGATGAAACTTACCGAAAGGGACCACCTGTCACCGACTTATAAGGAAATCCTTCACCACATACTACTAGCAGGATTGGCGTTTACAATGGTGATATTTATCGCCGTGAACATCCTTGTTTGGCATAGGTTACGGCACAGCATGCAGCTACAAAGGAACGATTCGCCTAGTCCCGACAATACTCCCTACTTGATTCAATTCAAAGCCGTTTGAGTGGCCACCTCATTCGCTAAAGGAGTAAATTGTCGGGAAGTGTTTGTAAGAAAAGCTGTTAGTACGCTAGTAATATGTAATTGAGGAAATTTTCTACATTTGCATTGTTGAAGATACATTTAAAACAACATTTAAAAAAAAAAAAAAGATATAAATCATTTTTTCTCTCGGCATCTAATAAAAATATATAAGCCGGAATGTTAAAAAAGAAAAGAGAAAAAAAAATATATAACAGAATCTATGGGCATCTAATAAAATATATCAGACCTATATATAAATATATATATATATATATATATATATATATATATATATATATATATATATATATATATATATATATATATATATATATATATATATATATATATATATATATATATATATATATATATATATATATATATATATATATATATATATATATATATATATATATATGTAAGAAACCGTGGTACGTGTACGTACCAGGAATTCGTGTTTGTGCACTAAAAAATTTAGTATTATGTTTCTGACAAAGGTAACAATTATTCTTTAACAAGTTACCGAATCATATATAAGTCAGTAGTTTTTTTTTTGGTACCATATAATTATTTGCTAGCAATGTACCATATATATGATCTTTGTTTTATCATGCATTTTTCTTTTTGCTTTGGTAATAGCTTTTTCATATGCATTATTGTTATTATTTTTTAATGTGCCTATTTGGACATTCGTCCTCGGTTGATTATGGCTAAAGTTAAACAAAGAATAATACATATGTCCAGTCACACCTAGTAACCATGTTTTGGCTTGTTGTTAAATTTTTGTGAAAAAATTGAGATAGCTGGCCGAGCTAATGTAATAATTAGAATAGTTAATATTACATGTTTAAAACACATGACGTAATATGTCATGTTAGATGAAGGAGCTAGCCGTGGGACTCTCTGTAGTCATTCAAATCATAAACAGGACATACAATGCAAACCTCGACAATGTGACATTCTTCTTAAACGTCAACACATTGTCTCAGCGTGTGAAAGTTTGTGACGTCACCGGATGCAGGTGTCTTCCGAGTTTGTGACGAGTCTAATATAAACTAAGCATACGATATCTGTGATATCGATAAGTTGGTCAGTTCATATCTATACTTCACCAGAATTGGTCATCTGACCAACCCAGCTTCCTCCAGTGATGGAGATGTTTAACTCTGTTGTTTTTATAGAATAAATACTTTAAAGCTAATAAGATGTATTCTGTTATCCATTTACATACATCTGAAACAACACATACTCAATGTGTGCTTATAACAGTAGCACGCAAATATATATATATATATATATATATATATATATATATATATATATATATATATATATATATATATATATATATATATATATGTATATATATATATATATATATATATATATATATATATATATATATATATGTATGTATATATATATATATATATATATATATATATATATATATATATATATATATATATATATATATATATATATATATATATATATATATATATACATATATATATAATATATATATATATATATATATATATATATATATATATATATATATATATATATATACATATATATGTATATATATATATATATATATATATATATATATATATATATATATATATATATATATATATATATATTACATTAAATAACAAATTAAACAGACTTCCCTTACAATGTCCATTGCAACATTTAAACTATAACACCAAAATTTTACTTCAGTGTTTGTAAAGAAATTACTATAGAATAATTGCTAGTCTTCCCTCTACTCCCTCTTGAAAATTCAAATTGATTACTTTTCACGAACCAAGATTCGGTATCTTTTAACATGACCAAACCACTTTATATCTTTTATTTTCTGCTTTAACTTGCATTATTCTCTTTAACATGTCCAATTGTTTTTAATTTTATCATCCTTTTGATTCTTCTAAAGCCACTAATACTTTTACAACTTCTTTTGCAAGTTCCTTTTCAAACTTTCAATTGGTCTCCCTATATTCACTTGTCACTCTTTTAATAATTCTCAAATTCACAAAAACACTTTTCACTATAGTCATTTTTTTAGCGCGCAGGTTTGCACCGACTCGCAGCAGTGCTCTTTTAGCTCGGAAAAGTTTCCTGATCGCTGATTGGTTGGAAGAGATATTTCTAACCAATCAACGATCAGGAAACTTTTCCAAGCTAAACGGGCACCGCTGCGAGTCGGTGCAAAGGCGCCTCTTTAAAAGAAACTGACTCTAGTGTATAATTCCAATTTCCCTCTGATCTATATTAAACAACCCACACATCTTCAAAATCTTCACACAATCAACCCAGGATAGCAATCTATTCAATCAGACACTTTCTATTTCCATAATTTTTGCTCATCAACTATTCTGAAGATTCTTCTACAAATATAAATTCTAACATTTACGCGAAAAGCGACACGAAAAGTATCCAAGACTGATTTTACCAATTTCTTTAAAAACATGAAAAAATCCAATGAGGGTATTTATGCTATTTTTCTTCCTGCCAAATGTTTATCAAAAAGTAATTGAAAAACACAGACATATTTTTTCAATTCTCTTCAAAATCTAAAAAAAAAAAAAAAAAAAAATAGAAATAAAAATTCTAACCAAAAAAATGTACGACCATTTTCAAAAATATTATTATTATTATTATTATTATTATTATTATTATTATTTGCTAAGCTACAACCCTAGCTAGAAAAGCAGAATGCTATAAGGCCAAAGACTCCAACAGGGAAAATAGCCCAGTGAGGAAAGGGAATAAGGAAACTACATAGGAAGTAATTAATAATTAAAATAAAATATTTCATGATCAGTAACAATATTAAAATAAATCATTCGTATGTAACTGACTAAAAAAAAAAAATAAAAAAAAAAGTGAAGAGAAATGAGATAGCTTAGTGTGCCCAAGTGTATCCTCAAGCAGGAGAGAATTCTACCCTAAGACAGTGAAAGAGATCATGGTACAGAGGCTATGGCAGTATCCAAGACCTGGGAACAAAGGTTTGCTTTTGGAGTGTGCTTCTACTGGAAGAGTTGCTTACCATAGCTTAAGTCTCTCTTCTATCCTTACCAAGATGAAAGTAGCCGCTGGACAATTAGATTGCAGTAGTTAACCCCTTGAGCGCGGAAAAATTGTTTGGTATCTCATTGTTGTCAGGTGTATGTGGACATAGGAGAATATGTAAAGAATAGGCCAGACTACTCAGTGTGTGTAAAAGCAAGAAAAAAAATAAGCCGTAACCAGAGAGAAGGATCCAATGTAGTACTTCCTGGCCAGTGAAAGGACCCACTAACTCTTTAGCAATAGTATCTCAACGGGTGGCTGGTGTCGTGACCAACCTACTACTTCAAAGAAAATATATTATAAATAAAGACATGTATAAAACAAAACCCTTCCCCTTCCAAGCGTAAACTTCCTCTCATTTTTATAAATGTCATTCATGAAGTCATTAGGGAAATTTGTGCCCTATCTGTCTCCCAGCGAAAAGGGACTACCACCAAAAAAAAAAAAAAAAAAAAAAAAAATCTGCCATTTCATACATAATATGGGCGTCAAATACAAACAGGACACCTCTTTTTAAAATCCTGCAGGTGACTGACAGCGCATCCAAAATGAAGGCTAAATAAATGTCACCGTCTAGGGAGAACAGCCGCATTTTATTTGGTGGGAAAGAGCACATCTTTCAGGAAAGAGACCCATCATTACTTCTTAAGAAATATCACAGTTTGTCATATTGTTGCTTTCGGAGGTTATAGTACGAAAGGATGCCACATAAGAAATTCTAATTAGTTGATAAAGAAAAATATTCCTATTTTCTCATGTCCCTAAAACGTTGAACTTTTTTGCGGCAGGCTATTCAAGTAACGAGAAAAATGTGTGATATAATTCACGTGGTGTATATACAAGTTGATCAACAAGTGTTTTTCTTAGAATAAAAGATAGATTTTATAAGAAAACATGTACTTTGGGCTCCATCTGGACATTCATATGTCAGAATTAATTAAGTTAAATGAAAATATGAAACATAAAATAGCTGAGGAATGGTTCTTACAGACAATTAAAACGTCACACACCTATCATTCAACTTTGTGTCCATCAATTATCCCCATAAACACCTTCGTTTGTATTCTTTGACTAACTTGATAAAAACGAAAGTTTTCTTTATAACGATGTGAAGGGCAGAATATGTATCTAGAGAGGATATAATTGCTATATAAACACTTCCTACAATTATCTCTTTATTTTAAAGGAATTTCTTAAACTGAATGTTTTTTCTTATTCAGGTCAGAGATTGTCCAATGGTATTGAGTTCCTATGATGGACTAGCATTCGAATGTGTGATTTCATTTCCCTTCTCCTCACCCGCGATGACCTATTGCAGTCAACATGCTACCAAGCAAATAATGAACTATTTCGATGATATTGTGAAAAGAACAATAGATTTCCATGGAAGCGTTGTTTTTCTCTCTCTCTCTTTAATAACAGACACAACATTTGGCTTGGCCCGTGCTTGCATGACTGACCACAAGGATATTACACAAATTAAATTTAACTGTAAAAATAGAATAAGAACTACTCATCGGCCTAAGATTAAGCCCTGAAAATTTTTTGAATAGGGTTTCCCAGAATATTTGAAAATCTCCCCTAACAAATAACGTTAGAGCTTACCATTGTTTACCTAGCGTTGGTAATTAGAACTAAAAAGAATCTTGAGATATGAAACTGATCTTTGAAAATACCTTTTTGGGTTTCCTGGAAGAATGAAATTGCAACTTGAAAATACCTTTGGGGTAACAAGAAACTTGTTTTATAACATTGAAAAAATTCAAAGAGCTTCTAACGTGAAAGGAAGAAAAATTAGTAGATTACTTGAAAGACTTTCCTTAGGTATAGAATTAACCAATACAAATTTATAAGGAGCTGAATATCAACTTTGAACTAAGTTCTCCTGAGGCCTGAAATTAAGCCTTGAACATTTCTAAAAAACCATCACAGAAACCTGGAATTTTCAACAAAAACTACCTACAGAGATCTGTAGTTTCCTGATATTAAGCCTTATAAATATAATAATCTTTGAGAAAATAATCCTTAGGTATTTCGGAAAAGCTTCCTATTGAAGAGAAATTAAAAGCTCAAAAGATCTCTAAAGAGTTCCAGAAAAGACTGCAATGGAGTAAGACAAACCTTATAAGAGATTCACAGACGTATATAATCAAGCTTCCAAAATATCTTAAGAGGTCCCAATGAGTCTGCAATTAAGTCTAGGAATTTATATAAAAGTTTCCCAAAGGCCTTGAATTATACCTTGGAATTGTCTATGGTGCCATTTCAAGCTTTAATTATGCCTTGGAATTATCTATAGGGCCATTTCAAGCCTTTAATTATGCCTAAATAATTCATGAAGAGATTTTCACTGACCTATAAATAAACATTATGAACTTAAAAAATCACTGAAAATAGAGTAAAGATATCTAGAAGTTACATAAAATAATTCTCCATATTACCCAGAGGAATTATGTTCATGCTAAGTATATTCAGTGATAGGAGCTTAAATATTTAATTAGATGACAGGGGCTCCAAGAGACAGAGACCTGACATCTTGATGAACATTGATGAATTCCTAATTATTATAGCCATAATAGATAAAACTTTTCAGGTCTTGGTCATTAGTGAAAAATTACTTCCATTTTTTCTGTTCTGAATTTCTTTTAATATGTATTTATCAATAGAATACGGTTAAAATATATATACTATAGTAACCAAAAAGGAAAAAAAAACATTAAACAAGATGTAAGGTTATCACAATTAAGATACCTTAGGCGAATTAGATAAGTACGAAAAGTAGAACAAGAAAATATCTAATGATGGTTTCGTTGATATTACATGAAAAGGATAAAACAAAACAAAAAGTGCAAGAAAAGAATTTTTTTCTCGATTTCAGTTGTGTTTGAAAGATATTTTTCCTAGAGGAGTTATTATTATTATTATTATTATTATTATTATTATTATTATTATTATTATTATATTATTATTATTATTATTATTATTATTATTAAATATGAACACAAACAAATAAGAAAATAAAATTATTGGGAAAATGTATAAAAGGTAAGACAACGGTATAATACAAGTTGACACTTGAATATATTAAGGAAACAACTTTATCAATGTATGTAAACTGATTAATTAAACAGATAAAACCTATTAATAGAAACTGCCATCACCTCTAAGTACTATACTGAATATCTGCATTATTTTATTAAATCTAAATTTAAACATATTGCCTTCATCTGTAATGCTATCAGTCTGGTACCTTTTCATAAAAGCCAGATATTATGTAATAAGTATATATAAACAGACATAAAATTGAAGCAGATTTAACGCTAAGTAATTTCAGAATGCTTCGTTAATTCAATTTTAAGCAACTACCCGTGTTATTTCCAAATAGCGTCGTTATATTACAGAGTATCATACACACAAACACACCCCTACCCACACAGAACAACGTCACATGTACCAGTTTCTAGTCCACTGCAGGACAAAGGCCCCATACATGTCCTTATTCATGTCCGGGGTATGGCCAGTTTTCATCACTACGCTGGCCACCGTATATATATATATATATATATATATATATATATATATATATATATATATATATATATATATATATATATATATATATATGTATATATATACAGTATATATTTATATATATATATATATATATATATATATATATATATATATATTATATATATATATATATGACAATGCTGTACATACTGTATATTATGTTTATATATTTTTACTATAAAACCTCAAGTCAATTTAGAGTGCAGCTGGTGAACCTGTTTAGATGAACTCTGTGTATAACATGTGCGTTGTAAAAAGAATATATAGTGACATAAGTAGTCATACACAGTAGTGGTAAAAGGGTACCATAGGTGAAGGTGATATTTTGAGGTGGTTCAGTAAAGCGGAAAGAATGGTTGGGAATAAGTTGCTTAACAATGTATCTGATGATAAGTAGCAGATCAAGCCCTACACTAGGTTGGACAGATGGCGTAAAACAAGAACAAGAAAGGAAGGGCTTTGATATCTGGGAACCGCACAACTGAATGCAAGATTGAATTGGATGTATGAAACAATCAGGTTGTGGAAGTTTAAATCCACAGGGGATAATCCATGATTCAGAAGTTGAGTGCAAGATTGTGACAGTGAAATGTGATAAAATTCACTGGATCCGTGCCCGTTGGGGAAACAGCTTAATGGAGAGAGAGAGAGAGAGAGAGAGAGAGAGAGAGAGAGAGAGAGAGAGAGAGAGAGAGAGAGAGAGAGAGAGAGCCACTATTCCATATATTTTACATTCAAGATTGATGTACTTTATAAAAAGTATATCTAGAAATTAATCGCTTGAATAAAAAAAATGCTGTTGATGTTCCTGACACACCAAATGTCTCAATATTACAGTTTTCGGTATAATATAATTCTAGAAGTCAGTACATTACCAAAGCAGTATTTGAGTTGCGTGGCGACAAAACAAGACAAATTAGGGAAGTAGGAGACGCTGTCTGAGAATAGAGAGAGAGAGAGAGAGAGAGAGAGAGAGAGAGAGAGAGAGAGAGAGATTTACCCAGGAGATATATGACAACTGAGGAAATCCATCGCTATGGTAACTGGTACTTAGTCTTGTGAGGATTCTGAATATTATCAGTCATGGTCCTAGAAACTATTTGGGTTATTCTTTTCATAGAAAAGATTCCAGTATACCGTCGTTTATTTCTGTAGGTAAGTTAGATGTAATAACTTCTGGAAATAGTCTCGGATGTTATATATCTCAAACAAACTCATAAAATAAAAAAACTGAATTGTCTTCTTAACAGTTATTATCAATTGATATAGAGCACCCATACGGTATGCTTTCAAACGGATCCATTATTAGGTATCGAAAAAACACCAGAAATTTCAACATTTCCAAAATACATCTTGTGTTTATTTTGAATTCGTTGAGTTCCCACATATCCTATATTTCGTTAATTCAGCCATAAAAAGTAATGTTTACGAAGCCTAAATAGAATTTGTCGTCAGCAGGTAAGGGGTATGAGTTGATGATGATGATGGGGGAGAGAGAGAGAGAGAGAGAGAGAGAGAGAGGAGAGAGAGAGAGAGAGAGAGGAGAGAGAGAGAGAGAGAGAGAGAGCAACTTATACATAAAAATAGACAGGTTTTTTTGGAAAGAGAGAGAGAGAGAGAGAGAGAGAGAGAGAGAGAGAGAGAGAGGAGAGAGAGAGAGAGAGAGAGAGAAAGCAACTTATACATAAAAATAGACAGGTTGTTTTTGATTAGAGAGAGAGAGAGAGAGAGAAGAGAGGAGAGAGAGGAGAGAGAGAGAGAGAGAGAGAGAGAGAGAGAGAGAGAGAGCAACTTATACATAAAAATAGACAGGTTGTTTTTGGAGAGAGAGAGAGAGAGAGAGAGAGAGAGAGAGAGAGAGAGAGAAAGAGAGAGAGAGAGAGAGAGAGAGAGAGAGACTTTTCGACTATAAACTATTCTAAATAGCACATCATGCCAAACCTATATGATGTTGGCCAAGATACTATGGAACAACTGATGCATCAACCATATGTCATATTTAAGGATAGCAACTACAAGACTTGTGTAAATCAAACGGTCAGATATAGAAGCCTTTATCAATTTTGAAAAGAGAAATCATACAAATTGTGGAAATAACCACGGTAATAATCTTACTATCGTCATCCCTATTATTATCATATTCAGAAAGTGTGAATCATAGAGCAATATAAACTCAAACCATTTCAATTCAAAAGCAGTGTTATTATTTGAGTATTAGTGAGCAAAGAAATAAAAGTGGTTTTCTCACGATTAAACGAGACCAGAAACTCTTGTTTTGATGAATTTTCAAACAAAGTAATGCCGACATAAATGGAATAAGTATTCAGAATATATTATTTTATATTATATTATGCACATGCAAGTAAGTAATACATTTCCATGTAACTATTAATATAGCTGTGTATCTACTAATCTATAGAACTACAATTTAGAAAAAAAAAATCTGATTAAACATTCAGGCACCTCTTTCGTCCATATTTTTCTCATATACATTTATTATTATACACTTTTTTAATTAGTTTCGTAATGGTACTGGATCATGTGTATTTGTCTACTCATTTATTGTGATTAAACTTAATTATCCTGTGTTTTTATTAAATCAATTAAGAAAAATTTTTAATATTCTAGAAATTTCTTATATGAAAAAATTTTCAAGTCTTCAATTATCCATGATGATGAAGTGTATTCATGAAACCTTACTTTGATGTAGAACAAAGAGGGGAGATAATTCTGAGATTTTTAATGACCTAGAGATTATATGATATATATATATATATATATATATATATATATATATATATATATATATATATATATACATATATATATGTATATATATATATATATATATATATATATATATATATATATATATATATATATATATATACATATATATATATATAATATATATATATATATATATATATATATATATATATATATATATATACAGTGTGTGTAGGTGTTCACCAAAGTAATGAGAAAAAATAAATAACTTAACTTACATATAAAAATAACTTTCTCTGATGTCCCTTGTCCTCACATTTCCTCACAAAAGAAGAAAACACAAAAAGAGATCATTAAAATTGACAGCAATTAGCGTCTTCGCTGATAAACGGCTCAGTGAATCTGTTTTCATTCTAACAAATGGAGGGTATAGATCCTTGGAGAGAGAGAGAGAGAGAGAGAGAGAGAGAGAGAGAGAGAGAGAGAGACTCGTTAAATATACACAGGAGAGAGAGAGAGACTCGTGAAATATACACAGAGAGAGAGAGAGAGAGAGAGAGAGAGAGAGAGAGAGAGAGAGAGAGAGAGAGAGAGAGAGAGAGAGAGAGAGAATAGTAACAACATAAAAAAAATGGAAATATGTCACCACCCAATCTATCCTAACTAGAAATCCCTCAAATCCATCAATCCCTTCAATTTCAAACCTACATTTAACTTTACAAAGCATCGCCTTACATTATGCCAAATAAATCCAGGAACGCATACAAGGCCAGGGGCGCCCACGACAAGTCGGACTTTCGCTTTATCAAAGCGGAATTTATTTCGCTTCACATCAAATTTAAAAGGATAAAGATAACTTGCCTTCCATGTCACATTCTTTTGTGAGAAGATTATGTTGCACTTTACAATGAATTGTGCGCAATATTCGCTGCAGGGTTTCGCATCGCTCAAATGTCGAATTTCGATAATGTCATCCAATCGCTTTCATAAGCGTCGCGTAAATTCTCCTAATAAGTTGTTTATGGCCTTTCATCATTTTGGTTCACTTTTGATATTGCAGAGGACCCGGTTCTCCATTTGGTTGTGTTTTGGTTTACGTTGAGAATGCGTCTTTGTCAGGGAATTCTTAAATATTTTATCAATATTTCCTTTATCACAAATATGTTGTAGAGCAATGTATGATACTCTTTTAGAAATGTTTATAAAATATTCTAGAAACATTGATATTAAAGAGATGAATTAAATTTGTGTGATACTCTTAGAAAATGTTTAAAAATATTCTGAAAATATTCATATTAAAGAGATGAATTAAAGTCATTGACTTGATGTGGTTCTGATTCAAATGGATATGAATAAGAATAATAAACCTTTTAGTATTGCACTTTATATATCTCTCCTCTGAATGAGATGACTTCAAATGCGAGAAAAATAAAATAGTCCTAATTTTTTTAATATAAAATTAATTTGTTCCCTTTATTGCCTTATTATTAAAGAAAATAAAAAAGACGTAGGTTTTCCTATGTTTTTTTTTTAATAAAAAAACCAAAGAAAATTGATATCTATCCAAATCGATAATTATAAGAAGACATTAACCAGTAAATTGGAATAATAATTCTTCCCTCTTAGCATATACAATTTTAACTTTCATATATAAACACTACCACAAGAAGAGAAAATGTAACAATAAAATTAATGTTTTCAAGTATAAATTATTATCTTTATTGCCATGACTTTGATTGAATTCATTATCATTAACCTAATTATTATTCTTATTTTCCTCTTTGGAGAAATCGAAAAGTAAAACTACCGGAGGAATTATGTACAGAATATATTATTCAGTAAACAATGTCTTGCACATTACTCCTTTACCCAACAAAAGTATCCAGTTACTTTGTGTAATTAGCTTCTGGTACACACGGGAAATACAATATATGCAGGAATAATCTCAAAACATAAAATATATGCAAATTTACATAGAATAAACATGCATTCATCATATGCAAAATAGCACATTCACAGATAAATCATAGGGGTTGAATACACACTAAATACAAGATATTTGTATGATTATTTATTCTTATTTGGAAAAGATAAAAAGAATATTGGAGGATATGTATTTTTATATGAAGGGCCAAAGCAATAAAAGCACGAGGATGAAAAATTAAATAATGTAACTATTTCATTCAATTCAATATAAGCTTAGGTATATATGGATCTTTCTATCTGTCTACTGATGAATGTGGCCAATGTGTTCTTGAAAACTGACCAAACCACAGACATGAATAAAGACATATCTGAGGCCTTTGTCCCGCAATGGACTA
>NC_090741.1:84206744-84219244 GCF_036898095.1 Palaemon carinicauda | reverse complement strand
CTCTTAGCCTTGCTGATACTATTTCCCTTTGCCGTAACCGTGAGTTAGCAGAGAGAGAAGACAAGCGTCTCAGTACAGAAAGTGCCATTAATGCAGCCGGATTCAAGCAGCGTGGTAGAAGCAGGAGTACTAACCGAAGAATTCACCGTGGATCACCTAAAAAGGAGCGACTGAAATGTCGGAAGTGCGCTTTTCCACCTCACCAAACTGGCAGATTGTGTCCTGCAGTAGGGAAAACCTGCCACTATTGTGGATTCTCTGGACATTTTAGTAAAGTTTGCGAAAAACAAAAGAAGGGAAAAGAAGCTGCACTGTCACCAAAATTTGGAAAGTTAAAACACATGGCAGAAATTTCGTTTCGTGGCCAGGAACGGCCAGTACTCCCCATTGAATTTCACCACCCGAAGACAGGTTATCTTGCTAAGATGAATGCGATTGCTGATACAGGTGCCAAGATGACTGTTGCTGGCATGGGGATGTTGCATTCTCTTAGACTACAGAGGAAGGACCTGCAGAATTATGAGGAACACCTTGTGAGTGTTAATGGGAAGAGACTGAGAATTATTTGCGGAATTGACTTGTTGCTGAAGATTGGTGATATGCATTGCGTGGAAAATGTAAAATTTTGCAGAGATGTAAAGTTTGATGATATGTATCTATCCCTTCGTGCATGCAGGAACCTTGGTATTGTTCATGAAGACTTCCCTTTACCTGCAAAGAAGTTGGTTGAAGCTATTGATAAATCTGTTACTGCTCTAGGCCATAGTATAAAGTCCACTGACCGAGACATTGAAGTTATGGAAAAGCAGATATTGCAGACTTACAAAGAAGTTTTCAATATCAAAGGGCAATTGCAAACGATGAAATCACCACCAATGAAAATCCAACTCAAGGAAGATGCAAAACCTTTTGCAATATATGCTGCAAGGCCAGTGAGTTACCCACTACGTGAAGCAGTGAAGAAAGAACTGGAAGACATGATGAAACAGGGTATTATTGAACGAATTGGAGATCGGCCAACAGAATGGTGTCATCCAATTGTTGTTGTCCCAAAGCCTACAGGTGGAATTAGAATGACGGTTGACCTTTCGAAGCTAAATTCTCAAGTCCATAGAATTGTACACAATGCTAAAATCCCACATGATGTCATAAATGAAGTTGTACTGGATGCAAAGTACTTTACAGTTTTGGATGCTGCTAAAGGATACTGGCAGTTGGAACTGCATGAAGATTCTAGAGATCTGACAACATTTCTGACGCCATGGGGTAGGTTTAGATACAAGAGAGCACCAATGGGTTTTATCAGCACTGGTGATAGCTACAACTTCAAAGGGGATCTTGCTATAGACGGTTTGGAGCGAACACAAAGTTGTGGATGACATTCTTATTGCTAGTCGCACACTTGAGGAACACATACTGGATGTTCGTGCTTTTCTTGATCGTTGCGTAGAGCATGGTATAACTTTAAACCTAGCTAAATTCAAATTTGCTCGATCATCTGTTCGTTTTGCTGGATTTATTTTGTCCGCAGAAGGGAGAGAAGCAGACCCAGATAAAGTGAGAGCCATTACAGAATTTGCAACTCCTACAAACATCACTGAACTGCGAAGTTTTATGGGGATGGTTAATCAACTGGGCTCATTTTGCTCGCACATTAGTGCTACTTGCACACCACTGAGAGATCTTCTTAAGAGTAAAAATCAGTTCCAGTGGTTACCAGCACATTGTGAAGCGTTTGAGAAAGTTAAAGGGTTGTTAACTAAAACACCGATTCTTGCGCAGTTCGATCCCAGTAGGATGACACGTTTGGAGACGGATGCAAGTAGACTGAAAGGATTTGGATTCAGCTTACTTCAGAAACACAAAGAAGGATGGAAACTCATCACCTGTGGAAGTAGGTTTTTGTCGGACGTGGAAACAAGATATTCCATGATAGAACTTGAAGCCTTAGCTATCAAATACGCCATACTGAAATGTAAATTATACTTGCATGGCTCCCCTCATTTTACAGTCATCACTGATCACCGCCCACTTCTACCACTTTTTAATAAATACTCTTTGAACCAGGTCGAAAACGTAAAACTGCAAAATTTAAAGGCTGATTTACAGTCAGTTTCAGTTCACATTGGAGTGGAGGAAGGGAAGTGATCATGCTATAGCTGATTGTCTCAGCCGAGCACCTGTTGATGATCCAGATCAAACTGAAGAGGAATGTGATGAGCGTACGGTCATGGCTGTTTATATTGCATCGGTTTGTGATGACAGAGAATTTTACGATGACGGAAGAGTTTTTGACCTTATTGTCGACGAACTTCAGGAAACAGCACGAAATGATCTAGATTATGTAAAGCTGGTTCATGCAATAATGGAGGACACCGTTGAACATGACGATTCACCACCATGTGTCAAGCAGTATAAAAGTATAAGGCATGAATTATCTATAGATGGTGATCTTGTCCTGTTTGGAAAAAGTTTAATTATTCCGAAACAAAAGAGGAAAGAAGTTTTGGAACGACTACATGCAGCCCATCAAGGAATAACCAGAACAAAGCAGCGAGCCCGATTGTGCGTATATTGGCCAGGTATCACCAATGACATAACACAAATGATAGAGAAATGTGAAGTTTGTCAATGCAATTTGCCAAGCCTGGGGAAAGAAACTCTGAAAACAGACCCTTTGCCAACACGTCACTTTGAAAGTGTGTCTGCAGATTTGTTCTACCTAAAGGGCCAACATTTTTTGACTTACGCCGATCGTCTAAGTGGATATCCTATGGTCCAACAATGGAAGGACAGCCCATCGGCAAAACAAGTTTGTAATGCAATGATCAAAATGATGTCCTTTACAGGTTACCCTCAACGGATACGTACAGATGGGGGACCTCAGTTCAGCGCTACGGAATTTCAGAGATTCTTGAAGGGAAGAGGAATCAAATGGAGTCCAAGTTCACCTCATTTTCCCAGTAGCAATGGACACGCCGAAGTTATTGTAAAGAAAGTGAAGAATCTCTTGACCAAACTTGAAAATACAACGAGGGATGAGCGATTTCATGAGGCTTTGCTGGAATTAAGGAACACCCCTAATGCAGATGGACGTAGCCCAAATCAAGTGGTGTTTGGACATAATCTTAGATCTTTGGTTCCATCTCATCATAGCGCTCTCATATCTGATAATCGTCAGGATATCGAAGCAGCAGAGATAAGGAGGAGAGAGAAAGAGAGGATTAATACTACACGTTACAATGCATCGGCAACAGATCTTAAAGTGTTTATCGTAGGAGATAAAGTCCGAATACAAGACGCTGCAACGAAAGAATGGGATAGGATCGGTGAAATCGTCAAGGTCGGACCGAGAAACAGATGCTATTTCATCAGGCTTTCATCAAGTGGAAAACTTTGTTTGCGTAATCGTAGATACCTTCGAAAATATCATGGTGGCGATATTAAAGAGGAAACGGACATATCTGTAGACGAACTCGAAAGTGAAGGCCCAAGACGAAGTAACAGACTGAGGAAGAACACTGTACGCTTTGTATTGTAAATCATTATTTATGTATATGTACGATGACTCGAGTAATGTTAAAAAAAAAAAAAAAAAAAAAAAAAAAAAAAAAAAAAAAAAAAAAAAAGTTGTTGTATACTCGAGTCGTTTGTTGTATAATTATGTATGTCCGCTCGATGGTAATGGTTGTGTATTGTTGTTATGGGGAACTGCTGTTAAGGTTTTATTATGGTTTGTACTGTTAACGTTTTCTGATACTTTCTATATAACAGCGAGTCTAGTTTCTGTAACTGAATTGTCAGTATCACTATGGATCCTTGTCTGGGAATAAACTGCACTTAAAATATACCTCAACGTTTATTTGGACCTGGAATGATATATTACAATTATATATATATATATATATATATATATATACATATATATATATATATATATATATATATATATATATATATATATATATATATATATATATACACATATACACACATACATATACATACATACATAAATATATATATATGGGTGGCCCTGACTAGTACAGCTTTACTGATCATGGTAAATCACAAACCCTTTCACCACGTTAAGGCATCCACACTTAGAAATGAAGGCATGCATGTAATATGTAATGGATGCATGTATATACTATAGAATCTATATAAATGTGCGTATGTATATATGTATGTCTGTAAGTGATAGTGGGGCAGCAACCAACCAAATATATACAGATGTATTAATCTTGTTTCCGACGCTGGTCAACTAAAAGATCTATTCTTTTTTTTTTTTTTTTCTAAATCATAATTCTCTTGGCACCGAAATCTATTTTCTACACCCGAAAATTCTTGCCATTCTGGTTTGAAAAATCTACCGTGGATGATACAAGTATTCTATAGAGTGAAGAACACAAAAGGTGAAAAATGCCTTTCCACACCATTGGGAAGGAATCGGTGGGGCAAACACAGCATAGTGTGTCTTTTAGCGAAAGGAGACATGGTAGAGAATTCGGGAAAATTGGATGGGTTAATGGCCTTTGCTGTCTGATAGGTTTAGGAACATTCAATCTTTTATTTTTCTGGCCGTCCTTCTTAGTCATAAGCTAGATACTGGGAGAAATATCTGAGCTCTTTATGTCTGCTGTTTGATACAGAAAATTACATGATACTATTGGGAAAATTGTACGTAGCAGCTTCTTCATTCTAAAATTACAGAGAAAGAAATTTTATTTGATTTATTTCAAATTCAACAAATAAGCTTTTCTTTATATATATAAACTAATATGTCATTACATATTTACATAGTTACATGATTACATAGTTCAGTCGGTTTCACCATACAATTGAACCTCAGACGAGTTAAAACCATCTTCAACTTTGATCAAATCTACTGAAACATAGCCCAACCACCCATCTGAGCAGGTGAAGTGAGTCATTGCTTAAGGTGCAAATTTCTGGGATTACCTCCGATTATATCCTATCAACCACATGGACATCCCAAATGAATTAGAGCACTTGCTGAAGTCCAGAAAATGGCTCTGCCTGGACAACCTCACTCTAAGGACTCTCTGAGACACCAGTAAACTGATATCTTCAAGTAAAAAAAAAAACTGTGTATATATACAACATGTATGTATATACATACATACATATAGTATACGCTCGCCATGAAAAAATATTAGGGGTAGGACTTTACACATGTTCTATAATATAACATAATAATTTTCCTTTGCATTCATATACAATATATCATACTTTGTAAAATACTCATTTGTTTAAGTAATAAAAGAAATAAAAAAAATGGGCAATAACCGGACATAAATACATCCAGTGGCCCTGAAAGTAGTAGACATGTCTGAACATAGAATATGTCCAATAGCCCTCAACGGGTTAAGATCAAATATATAAGTTGTAAACCATCATCTTCATATTTTAAACATATATCCATATAATTAAACAAAATCTTATTTACGTCTAGATACATCCCTGTGCCTTATTGAACCCTTTGTTGCAACTTCAAGCAATTACAGAAAGGAAATAAACATCATAAGGTCTTTTAAAAAATGAGAATATTTTTTGGGGTCCACACATTTGTAGCAAAAATCTTTTTGTCTGGCATTCATGCTTAATTACCAATCTGATCGCTGACAAAACCAATTGCTGTTCATCTACAAAAATAGAAAGACCAGAGTAAAGACAAATGTGTTATCCCAATGGTATTGTGTTGGTGTCTTGTCAAAGAAAATCTCCTTATTAATGAAACTGTATAGAAAAAACTGCTGATATTTTATGTTCCTGTTATGGTGACAAAGATAATCATAATATCTCTATAATTAAATGGAATCAGTCTCCTTTTTTGCTAATTAACAATTGTGACTGCCACCACTATTGTAGAGTAGATGAGATCACCCATCCTGGAATTAAGAGCTCATACCGGCATTGTGATCAAGGCCTACACTTCAACTTGAGACTGCAATTGTAACAATTGACAAAAAAGCTTTGAAACCAGCAATGCCACTGGGGTCAGGCTACTAGTTTAGGTATGACCAACAGTGGGACCCATGCCACCATTGTGCCAAAAACCACCAGTACCACTGATATCACAATTGTGACTCATAATACTATCGATGCAACAGAAACTACTACTGACTGAGATCACAGCTAATGCAGCTGACACCACCAGTGTAAATGAAACCACTGTCGTTACCGAGATTTTTAGTGTTTTCATAACTACCAATACAGTTGAGAGCAACAGTACACCAAGACCACCATTGCGACCAAGGCTTCCAGCAATGCAGCAATCACTAAAGTGACCAAGAACAATATTTGTACCAAAATAGCTTGTGCAGACCAAAGCAACAGCCAAGCTTAGGTTTTAGGTTGCTGTTATGACCAAGACGAATGTTGTGACTAAGTTCAGCACTGTGGCAGCCAAGAACGCTAGTATGACCGAGATCATTAGAGCTAAGCCGGTGAAACCTAACCCAATGATTTACCGAAGTATTTGTTGTGATCAAAGTCACTATTCTGACTGAAATCGTTGTTACTTAAGAGACAGCCATAGCTGACCAAACCAAGTTTAGTCGCTGTATGAATTTTTTTTTTAACTTTTTTATCTTTTTGAGTAACTGAAGTTTCTGACCTGGATAGTTGAGTTGCCAGATAGCTAGGAATCAATTACTCAGAGAAGACTATATATTCTAAACAAAATAATTTAATAAGTAAGGATTTATAGAGAAAGGATGAGAATTTCACATTCCTGGTGTGCTGGACACGCACGCTTATTGAAGCATTTGATTACTGATTTCATGTCTATCTTATTGTAAACTAAAGCTAACTATTTGATTGTTGGATAATGATAAATTATAATCCCAAAGTAATTTGAATATCAAACCAATAGAGGAAGACAATTTGATAAACTAGTAAATATTGTGTTTTCTCACTATGGAACTATTGAATATTTTATGGCAGAACATATTCCATTTCCTTGGTTTTGCATCCACTTAACTAATCCTTGCCAAGTGCTTCATAAACTACTATTCATAAATAAATAATTTTTTTCTTTGATTTTTCAACTTTGATATAAATAAATACGCCAGGACTTAATTTGATATGAACCCAGAATGTATACATCTTATAACTTAATAATATATTTGCTCACCCTTTAATTTTAAAGCTAGTATATCCATGATAGGTTATTTTACAATTTCTTGTACTAAAGCTAAACAAAATCAGAAGTAAGAAAAAATAGTAAATTTAACAGGCCAGGATATTTAAGGATCACTGTTCAAAGTCTTTAATCACCAACAACAATATACTTAACTGACTACTCATTAGTGTTTCCACTTGGTAACGTTTCCAGACAGGAAATGAAAAGTTTTACTTTTTGACGGCGATTGCACTTTAGAAAAGACCTAAATAACTCCCACTTGTTCTGGCCTTCCATTAAGTTGTCTCATAAATACATTCAGCATTGGTAACAGAATGCTCTCTCCATTAGCTTGGAGAAACGTCATCTCTCGAGATAATTATTCCAGGCTTTACTGGAATACTTGGCTTGGTGCATCTCTTTTATCTTTGGAGGAAATGTTTTACGTTAATGATGACAACAACAGCAGCAGGACTGGAAATATGGATATCTAAAGTGATAGTACCAAAAAAAAAACAAAAATAAAACGATCATGAATGAGAGAAGGAAAATTATTTACAAAGTGTTTTACAGTTACTCGAAATGGATATATTAATGAAAACGTTACATAAGCGAAAATAGCTCCTAGTCGGGATGTCTAAAAACCACAACTACCAACGAACAAGTTGATGCTATTTATCAAGTTGTTTTGGTTAATATATGTTTGACAAATAAGCCTTACCACAAGCTCAAGGCAAAGATGGTCATCTTGTGTATGAGCAGGCTATTTACAATAATATAGTACTGCCGGCTTTAAGAATTTCTGAACACATTTAAGGCCAGCCAAGGCGACATCTGAAAATTTCAAAACTTCATAAAAGTTTCGACGGTTAGATACAATGCAGATGTTTATTCCCATATATATAAAACTATGGTTTCTCTAATTTATCTGCAGTAAACACTATACACCAAAAAAAAACTTTACTCAATCATCATCATCTTGCCATTTGGTGAACATTACTATTGTCACAGAAGGAAATGACCTATGGCATCGCGGAGTTGAAAAAAAAAATCCTCTCAGCTTGTAGTAATGCACGCCAAGATACATAAAGTCAGCTTTAGCACGAATGTTGACAACAGCACAAACACTGGCCGATATATTGGCGTCTAGGATAGTTGACAGATGTTCACGCTGATATCAACAATTTATGGAAGTTTAGTCACCAAGAATGAGATATGATTTCACCTCTTTACACAAAAAAGAAGAAAAAAATAGTTCAAAGTACCAACCTATTATTGGTAGTATGAAGATGTTACCATGACAGATTGCTTGGAAAACAGAAGATATACTGAAGAACATGTGAGAGGGTGGGACATCGCTTTTGTACATATGATGTAAGTTGCAATAGCTGAAGCAATCAACTATAACTTTGACATTGACTCAAGCAACTAACTACCACCTTGCCAATGGCTCAAGCGATCAACTAACATCTTTCCATTGTCTCAAGCATGAACTATGACTCTCCCACTAGTTCAAGAAACCAAGTATGACTTTGCCATTGACTCAACCAAAAAACTGCGACTTCTCTATCGACTCTAAAGACCAACTTTCAATTTTCCATTGATCAAACGACAAATTAGGACTTATGACTTCGGTATTTTCTCAAAAAACCAACTATGCTTATACCATACATCCAACTGACCAGCTAGTACTCCCCAACAAGCTCAATCAACCACCAGCTACTGCTCCCGAAATAGCTCAATCAACCATTGTTAGACACGGATTAAACAACTAACTATGTAACTGACATTGGCTCAAGCAACAAACTAAGACTTTGAAATTGGTCCAATTGACTAACTATGACTTTGGCATCAGTTCAAGCGACTAACTATGATTATGGCCTTAGTTCGAACGACCAGATATCCAATTGGCATAAACTCAAACTACCAACTATTATATATCTTGCCATTACCTCATGCGACCAACTAATATATTTCTATTGGTTCTGGCAACAATCTATGACTAAGGAATTTCAACAAGCAAATGATCAATTATGACTATCATCGGCTCAAGTGGCCTGCTATGGATTTTAATTATTTTTAACTTTAAATTACACTAAAACGTTTCAGAGTATGGTTTCTCTTTTGTTTCCTGAATTCAAATGTCACCTGAGGAATCACCATCATTGAAACATTAGTAAAAAAATTAAATCTTCCTTGCCGTGAAAGGAATAACTGGAGGTTCAGAATGCCACCTTTACTTGAAATCTATTACAAATACTTAAACTTCAGTAGACTAAGAGCACTGATGTTAAGGCGCTTTTGCAAAAATGTCGTCAAAACTGTATTTTTTCTCAGATGCTTTAAGGGGGAGCTCTGGAGCTTCCGATATCATAATATATATATATATATATATATATATATATATATATATATATATATATATATATATATATATATATTATAAATTTCATAACTACATATATATATATATATATATATATATATATATATATATATATATATATATATATATGTTTATACATATATCTATTTCTAAGTTCGTATAAAATTTGGAAACAACCAAACACGCCAACACACACTGCCATCCAGTGATTAAGGTTTGACAGCGTAATATGTCACAAAACTGCTTTACAAAAGGAGCCTAAACCTTCAACCGTCATACAACGGCATAATCCCATCAGAAGTCGGCTTTATGAAAACCAGGCCACCTGTATTACCGAAACAAAGTCTTTGGTAAAGATGGTCTCATCAGCTAATAGAGGATAATGTTGTCAGCCACGTACGTCTGTCTTTACAAGCGGGGGTGGGCGGGGAGATAATACAAATCTGGGATAGGGTATGAGGGGGGGGGGGGATCTCAAACAATATGTCGTAAGTAGTGGCGGGAGGGGGGAGTCTGAAGAAAAGCCAAGATCACAAAACAGTCTCTCAGGTGAGTAGTTTCAGATGGACAGATTACAAGACGTCCAAGGAATTATGGTGACTCCCTTCAAAGGAATAAGAATTTCCTTTTCCTTCTACCTCCTTTCTTTTGTTTACTTGGGGGTATCGATCATCCCTCATTCATCCATTCATTCGTGGAATGTATGGGTGTAAGGATTCGAGATGAAGATGAGGAAGCATCCCTTTATGGTGATTGATAGCGGAATTCTAGGCTTATTGTTGACTTGGCTTCATTTGGGAAGAATGTTCTGGTTCTGATGTGGAAAAGTATCAATAAGAAAGTACGAGAGAAGGTTAGAAAAAAAAATACTGCAATTGTTATAGACCTCATGCTGCTAATTAACCATAAATTTTACAATATATTTTCAACCTTGTTTAGAAACCTTAAGTGAATGAACCTTGGAAAAGACAATAATTATAGATAAAAAATGCGTACGACCGTCAAAATACTGATTTTAGTATTATTTATTATTAATTATTATTATTATTTATTATTATTATTATTATTATTATTATTATTAGCCAAGCTAAAACCTCTTAATGGATAAAAAAGTAATAGCCTCTAGCCAAGGGTCTCAAACAGCGAGACAAACCAAGTACGGAAATAGGATAAAGTAACGGATATACAATATATGGGAAAATGAAAAACAGAATAATCATAATATGATCTGTAAAAAACGTTAAGTAATGAAAGTCATATATGAGCTATGAAACACGACTTGAATTTCCATCGAATATTACCTGATTAGGTAGATAATTCTACAATCTGGTTACAACTGGAATAAAGGATCGAATACATCACTTTATGAATTAACGCCAAAAACGCCCTCCGAAAAGACTATGATTTTCGTTCTAATCTAAACTCTCAAATGACCAGCGCTCCATCAGTTTTGGGAATGGAGGCATTCTACGAACAGTCGAATTACTTATGTGTGTGTGTGTGTGTGTGTGTGTGTGTGTGTGTGTGTGTGTTCAGACTGCCTTGCCTTGTGCAAGACCACGGGCTCTTGCGTTGGCAGCCCATAAGCAAGTGTTACTGCTTTGAATAAGGGAGAACAGTCGAAATAAGCATCCGATTGTACCGATTGCTACATTTCATTCTGCATTTACTAATATGATACATCTAAAAACGCAAAAGGCTTTTATTAGTATAAGCTTAAAGGCGGGTTGCCAAAGGTAGAGCCAGTGCCACACGTAAGAGAGGGCAACCAAAGACCCACAGACTTCTAAAAATAATATATTGAAGGCCTGTTAAGAGCAACAGCCCGGGTCTCAAAGTAATGAGATCTTAACACTGCTATCTCTCCAAAAGCAAGAGACCGTGGATTACTATTTACCTATCCAATTCATCAATAAAAACAGAATGGTAAGTTGCTTGGAGTCCGTGTTTAACAATAGGTGCCAGTGAAATTTTTGTTTAAAATGCATATCTTACTGGGTGCTATCAGACACACACAAACACTCATATATATATATATATATATATATATATATATATATATATATATATATATATATATATATATATATATATATTTGTATGTATACATATATATATATATATATATATATATATATATATATGTATGTATAGATGTTTATAATATATATATATATATATATATATATATATATATATATATATATATATATATATATAAATACATATATGTATATATATATATATATATATATATATATATATATATATATATATATATGTATATATATATTTATATATAGTTATATATATATATATATATATATATATATATATATATATATATATATATATATATATATATATATATCTGTGTATATATTGGTATGTGCGTAGGTATATGTGTGTTTAAGTATAATCAACATGTTCTAATTCAAAAAGTGTTAAGCAATACCGTTGCATACTGCTCTAAGACATCCTTTTCGAATAATTCCTACGACAACTTACAAACTCACTACATTCCTCCTCCCAGTTTCATATGTATAAGTCGAGTAATTCGTCTCTACTTTAGTTAATATATGTTTTTTTCAATTAAAATACCATCCGCTCATAAACTATCTTTTCTTGCCCTTCAGTTTGCAGTCATCATCTAAATTCTTATTTTACTGTATTCCTAAAAAAAAAAAAATGAAAATCCTCCATCAAGACTTCATCTAAAACCTTCTTCCTCAGCATCATTTGATGCCATATTCTTTGTGCTCATTTTTCTATATAGTAAATTAATATTCACTTCCCTTTTTCTCTCTCTTTCATTCTTTTTAATAACTCGTTCCATTGCCTACATCATAATCAAATCATCTCTCTCTCTCTCTCTCTCTCTCTCCTCTCTCTCTCTCTCTCTCTCTCTCTCTCTCTCTCTCTCTCTCTCTTTCAATTCTTCTTCATCTTATCTCTCGCTCCAGTGGT
>NC_090741.1:84193518-84198518 GCF_036898095.1 Palaemon carinicauda | reverse complement strand
ACTCGAGCTCAGTGACAGAGAGTAACTCATTAATGAGCTAATTTGTAAACTTAATGGAAACCAAATATTGCAATTAAACAGAGATGAGAGGTCAGGTGGTGGGCCAGGTAAGGACGGTCTGGGGTGAGGGGCAGTTAGGCTGAGTTTCACTAATACTGGACAGATCGATGTTGATTTTTCTTCCTTTGAGTCACAATTATGAAATAACTGGTCAAAATGGTGATTGGTTCACATGACATAAATACAATTCTGATGACATTTTTGGGGACTTTTGTTAAAGAGGCGCTTAATCCTATTAGCCGGTGTTTAATTCATTAGATAAAAAAATTTCTTTGTTGTATTTGATAAATATATTTTTAAATGAAAGTAGTTATCAGATAAATAATCATCAACTGGACGCCTTGATTCTTGGAAAGTTTGAAAATAAGGTGTGTAATAAATTTAAAAATAACTTTAAAAATTTAGTGATTCGTTTAGCAATTATCAATTAAAAATACAATGATTCCATGAATGGTTGTAATTTACTATAAAATAGTTTCAGAAAAAGTAACAGCTTATGATTATGTTATTTCATTACTAGTTATAGTATTTGATTGAATTATTCCATTAATAGGTATGTTTTATTATAGAATTACGCAATCAAAAATCTGGTGTCATTTATCATTAAACTATTTATTAGTTTATTATCCATTTCTAGGTAGTTAATGATTCTAAAAACAATTCAAATTACAGATTTTGATGATTAAAAAAACAGTTATTATTTTAAATGGGATTATTGTATAATCAATTAATAATATCTTTTTAAATAACACCAAATTAGTTATGATTATTCTTATCATTCCCGATTGTATATTTTATTATAAAAGAATGAGTAATTGATATAAAAAACCAATTAGTGATCAGAAATTCCGTTAATTTTATATCTTTCCTAAAATCGTAAATCTGAAAATCCATGCCTACAATATCGTGTAAACGTACAGTATATATTTTGAATACATTTGTAAAAAGTGGAAAAAGGAAATCTGTGAATAAACCGATTCTATACAATGTATATTCACCATAAAACTTTAGCTTAATTAAATTGTTCTGTGAAAAATAGTTCTTTTTATTTCAAATGACAGCAGGGTGCGATGTTCCCAATTGTTTTTATGAATTATTAATAAATTTTATCTCTTCTGATTTTCAGTACCCTTAACCCTTTTTCTCTCTATTACTCTTGCTTTCATTTTGTATATACACAAGCACGCACACACACATACATTCATATATATATATATATATATATATATATATATATATATATATATATATATATATATATATATATATATATATATATATATATATATATATGTGTGTGTGTGTGTGTGTGTATACACACATACAGACACACACATGTATATATATATATATATATATATATATATATATATATATATATATATATATGTGTGTGTGTGTGTATATATGTATATACACAGACAGACAGACACACACACACACACACACACACATATATATATATATATATATATATATATATATATATATATATATATATATATATATATATATATGTATATATATACATGTGTGTGTCTGTATGTGTATACACACACACACACACACACACACACATATATATATATATATATATATATATATATATATATATATATATATATATATATATATATATATATATAAACTGAGAAAGAGAATTTCTAACCCCAAAAGTTATTTCGAGAAATAGAAAGTTAATACCTCTTAGAACAAATTCCCTTTGAGAAGTGGAACTTTATATTGATATACTCTATGTACATAGTGAACCTACTTTATTCACAGATTACTACACGGAGGATTCAATTATATGAACTGACCAATTGATACTATTATACACAAGTATATGTAGTCAATTCACATAGATAATGTTCTGAAGCGAATATCAAAAATTTCACAGCTCGCATTATGTATTCTGATGTCACGAAACCAGAAAACCTCAAATCAATCAATCATTCTTTTGCTCAACACAGTCATACTTATATACTTGTGCTGAATTATGTGTTTTTTCCAGCATCACTGTCCTTGTGCATTGGGCTATATATTATTCTGTCTTATGTTACTTCTTGTCTCCCCAGTATCTGTGGCAGTGTTATCTATCTATCTATCTATCTATCTATCTATATATATATATATATATATATATATATATATATATATATATATATATATATATATATATATATATATATAAAGTGATGTTTACCTTGCGGTCGTTTATTGTGAATCACACACTCTTTTCATTAACCTTATCTTTCTCTCACAACTTCACCAAACTAACTAAAAAAAAATTTGATCCCATCTTTCACTTAAGCCACCCATTTGTAATATTCTTTTTCTACACCTTTCTACAATCTTTAAAAGCATCATGTGCAAGATATACTTTATAAACAACTCTTCCTAACATCTTTAAAGTTTTTCTTCCATCAAAATTTAGCATCGATAGTCCAGAGACAATATTCCATACTCTCACTGTGCTGTCTTTGTTTCACACATTGTGTAGTCCACCATATTTCATCCTACTACTATTCATTATATTTACTCTGAAATAGATATCTGAAGCAAAGACTTCCAATGTTCCATCATATATACTAATTTTCTGTGCTCTATCTTCCGGTATGATCTTAGTACTTTTTATATCTAATTTCATTTGTTGATCTCTATTCATTAGTGTGTCTTCACTATTCTCTATAAGAACTGTACTTTTGGCAAACATACGAGAATCGTGACATTTTCTTACCCCACAATTATGTGATGAAATCTAATTACTTATATCTAACTTCTCGCATCACTAAATCCATAGTCATGGTCATAAAGTTACACACATCCTACTCACAGACCCTGTTTTATTAAGAGTGTGTAGTTTTTATAGTTCTTTAAGAAATTTCAATCTCTCTAAACAGACATTCATTATCAATGTTACCCTGTTGTCTCTATCAGTTTTTTTTACGTTTTGCTATGTTCTTTCATGCCTTATGGAGCTTTCTATTTTAAATTCTAATCTTTGCTTGTATATGGAAAATAAACAAAAATTTGTCCGCACAAACTATTACTTTTATATATCTGTGCATTTCATTATTCTGTCAATTTATTCATCATTTGTCTTACTTCTTTAAGATAGTGCCGCAGATACTTACATTGAAACACTTAACAAACATTCCTTACATCAATTACTTGGGAACCTTTCCCTCATTATGGCATACTATACTCACAACTTGGTCAACCTCTCAATCACATTTCCACAGTAACTTCTATTTGCATATTACAACTCACACTAACCCTTTTATCCTTGCAGCAATCTATTCTTCATAGTTTTTAATCTTCCACATTCAATTAAATGGAGCGCACATTCCATAGATTGCAGATTGAATTTCTCCTGTCCTGTCTTTTATTCTGCATTTCACTTTTTTTACTCTCCTGCAAAACAAACAATTTTTTTTTCTTAAAACTCTTTAATATCCATTTTCATTAGCTGCCTTCATGTTATATCAAGCATTCCATTCCCCTCTGTATTTGTGCAAGAATTGGTAATAAGTATTTTCCATGCTTTGCAATCCACTTTTACAGTCTACATTTTTGTTTCGAAAATGAAGTATCAAGTATATCTGAAGTCTTATATAAACACTATATCTGATATATGTTAACCCAGCTGTGTATAAATCATTGTGTATTCTGATCCAGCAGCCTAGAAAAACGTTAACTCATGAAACTCTCTCTCTTGGAAGTTTGGTCTTCCATAAACTAATAAAAAGCAATGACCTCGACACCCCATTAGCGCAACATCCTAAATCGCTTTGCAGACATACTGGATATGTAAAATCAATAATGAAAAAAGTGAGGAATCCTCTGCCACTATTGACGATCAGAGTTCTTTTTGATGTCTGTGAAAAAATATGAAAAAATCCGTTTTTATGCTTTTGAAGGCAATATCTTAATTCCTAGAAATACTTCGATTATTTCATGTGTATATTTTCCAGGGGTAATTTATTTGATTTCTGGGAAGAATTTGGATTATTCAAAGCTACCTTTTCTGAAAGTAATATTCTGGATTCCTGGAAACGTGTTATTTTAAGGTATTTTATTCAGAGAGCATTTTGATTATTCTAATGATATTTCATATCATATGTAATTTTTCATAATTCCTGGTGGCACTTCGATAACTTTAGAGTCAATTCTTTTAGACGTAAAATCCTTAGTATCTGTAATGATTCCAAGGGAAATTTTATTAGTTATTTAAATAACATATGTATTTCGATTTCTGGGGATTTTCGGTTTGTGGATATTGCTATTGGTTATGCCTCTGCCAGGCGATAGCTAGGCTGGGGTTCGAGTGCCACTCAAACTCAGTAGTTCCTTAGAGAAATAGAGAATGATGATTTGTAATCTTTAATTTAAATATTTATTAATTCATGTACCTTTATATTTATTCTAATATTGTTTCAAGCTTATACGAGGAATCAAGATTATATCCCATACATTAAAGGTATTTGAAAGAATTATGGATGGAAAATTACGCTTATCAGTTTAATCGGTAGACAACAACTAGGAATCTTTAAGGATCTGGGTACTTTGGATGGCATTTTCTCTTAGACAAATTATGGGAAAGTACGGAGAGAGTCAATAGACCATGTAAAGGACCATTATAGACCTTGAGAAGACATATGACAGAGTATCATATAAGGAAATATTAAGATGTCTCATGTAGAAAGGAATATTAGAGAATTGTGTCAGAAGGATCGGTGAGCTGTATGGAAATTTAATGACAAGCGTTAGATGTAGAGATCGAAGAACAAAAAATATTCAGTTTAGGGTCGTGCTACATCAGAAATCAGTTCAGAGCCCAAATCTATTTAATATTTTTTTAGATGTGTTGACGGGGAATATCCGGGAGGAACCACCGTGGTATCTTTTCTATGCAGATGACAAGTACAGGGAAAAAC
>NC_090741.1:84186018-84191018 GCF_036898095.1 Palaemon carinicauda | reverse complement strand
TTTTTCGGAATGCAGTGAAATATGAATTTAGATGATATCTGCAAAATGAAGGGAAAGAAAAGGATAGTTCATGAGTGGATGAGATTTTAATTGAAAAAAAAAAAAAAAGATATAGAAAATATTAATGAATAATACCTATCATAGAGCAGAGGTGAATTACTCGACTTATATATTTGAGACTGAGGGGAAGGATGTGGGGTGTTTGTGAGTTGTTGTAGGGATTATTCGAAAAGGAATTTCTGAGAGTAATATGCAATGGTATTACTCAGCACTTTTTGAATTAGAATATATTAAGTGTACTTAAATGCATATATACCTACGTATATACACTCATATACTCATATACATAGATACATACATACACACACACATACACACACACATTTTAGAATATAGTACGTAGGAAAAACAATACAAACCCAGAATAATTGTCCTTAGATCCTCTACGTAGTATGCAGTTAATTCTAACAATCTTGCCTTATTTATCATGAGGCTCAACACTACACAGTATTCCAGAGGTTTAATTCCAACTATGACCAGATGGTGAAACTATCTTCCTAATCTGACGGTTAAATATTTGGAACTTCAGAAATTCAAACTTGCATCGACTGATTTTATGTTGAACGGGTTGACATAACTCTCGCTTTAACTATGTTACTGATATAAAGATATTCTATATTTTTTAGTCAATACTTTTAATATATTACAATAGTTTACAAATCTCCTTTCCTCAGTGGGTTCATTCTCTTGTGGAGTCACTCGGCTTAAAACATCCTTCTTTTCTAGCTAAAGTGATAACTTCGATAATAATAATAATAATAATAATAATAATAATAATAATAATAATAATAATAATAATAATAATAATAATAATAATAATAATAATAATAATAATAATAACCGGGAGTTGACTTTGCGAATTGAACAAGAAGAAAAAGAATTTTAGTTGTAGTTCGGGATAAGGTTTATTCATGATGGTAATAATAATAATAATAACAATAATAATAATAATAATAATAATAATAATAATTTTATTCATAATAATAATAATAATAATAATATTAATAATAATAATAATAATAATAATAATAATAATAATAATAATAACAAGTGAGCAAGTCCTGAACGCGGACATGGTCCTCGTAGAGGACATACCTCCGCCAAGGTGACCTAGAGCGCCATATGTCCTAGAATCATGAATTGATGTGACTTCGACCTTCACATGACCTTGACCTTCACGTGACCTTCAAGTGACCTTGACCTTCACGTGACCTTGACCTTCACATGACCTTGGCTTCAAGTGACCTTGATCTTCAAATGTACTTGACCTTCACGTGACCTTGACCTTCAGGTGACCTTGACCTTCACGTGACCTTGACCTTCACGTGACCTTGACCTTCAAGTGACCTGCTGATTGACTTTTGACCTTCAAGTGATCTTTGTTCATTTGCCACTGATACTTAATATGACATTGATATAATGCACCAATATGACCTTGACCTTTGACCTTTATAAATTTGAACATCACCCATGGGTTGCGCCTGGACTAGGACTTCCCTGTTGGCTTATGCAAAAGTCAGTGCTTTATTTCTGTCTCTTGATATGGCCACTTATGTCATAGTGACACCAGTGACCCCTGTGACCTTGACCTTGGGGTGACCTTGACCAAAATTTAATCAGTTCTTCCATACACATTGGGGAAACTACTTGGCCAAGTTTGAAGTGATTCCGTGTAGAAATGTGGCCTCTACGTTGTCCACAGACAGACAGACAAACAAACAAACAAACAAACCGAACCGAAAACATAACCTCCTGGCGGAGGGTAATAATAATAATAATAATAATAATAACTGTTATAGAAATGGCAAGGAAAGTACCATAGGTTATAGGTATACCAGTATGCTATCATCCTCAATCTGATGATATTTACAATAATTACAGTAGCTATAATTATTGCAATAATTTTCAATGACCAGAAAATAAATATTAAATATTCATGATTAATAATTCTTAACATCGTTGTTTCTAACGTAGTAGTAATATACGGAAAAACAAAAGAACTTTTAATTAAACCCGAGTCTTTATTCCTTACATTTTACCATGAAGGTAACGCAGCATAACGTGGTATAATTACCACAAATGGATCTGGACAGAGAATACGTTTACATTGAATTATGACTCGAGCAGATTATAAACATAGTAATAAGGTTTAATTTATCAATTATATCAGTATCAAATGACTTGACAGAAAGTGAATTCTATATATCGTTTGAATTGTGTGATTTCATACAAACACATACATGACCATTTTTTTTTTTCATTTAGGATGTTATTTGGCATACAACACAGTGTAAAAGATAAGAGAGAGAGAGAGAGAGAGAGAGAGAGGAGAGAGAGAGAGAGAGAGAGAGAGAGAGAGAGAGAGAACGGTACATATCTTAGATAGGGAAAAGATATAGCTCTTTATACACAGTATATATATATATATATATATATATATATATATATATATATATATATATATATATAATATATATATATATACCAAAGCACTTCCCCCAATTTTGGGGGGTAGCCGACATCAAAACAAATGGAACAAAAAAAGGTGACCTCTCCTCTCTATGTTCCTCCCAGCCTGACAAAAGACTCAAACCGAGTGCGGCTGGTACTGCTAGGGTACCACAGCCCACCCTCCCCTGTTATACACCACAGATGAAGCTTCATAACGCTGAATGCCCTACTGCTGCTACCTCCGCGGTCATCCAAGGCACCGGAGGAAGCAGCAGGGCCTACCGGAAATGCGTCACAATCGCTCGCCATCCATTCCTATTTCTAGCACGCTCTCTTGCCTCTCTCACATCTATTCTCCTATTACCCAGAGCTTCTTTCACTCCATTTATCCACCCAAACCTTGGCCTTCCTCTTCTAATTCTCCCATTAACTCTTGCATTCATCCCCTTCTTTAGCAGACAGCCATTTTCCATTCTCTCAACATGGCCAAACAATCTCAACACATTCATATCCACTCTAGCTCCTAACTCATTTCTTACACCCATTCTCACCCTCACTATTTCGTTCCTAACCCTATCTACTCGAGACATACCAGCCATGCTCCTTAGACACTTTATCTCAAACACATTAAATTTCTGTCTCCCCGTCACTTTCATTCCCCACAACTCTGATCCATACATCATAGTTGGTACAGTCACTTTCTCACACAGAACTCTCTTTACATTCATTCCCAACCCTCTATTTTTTACTACGCTCTTAACTTCCCCCAACACTTTGCATCCTTCATTCACTCTCTGATATACATCTGCTTCCACTCCCCTATCTGCTGCAACAACAGACCCTAAGTACTTGAATTGATCCACCTCCTCAAGTAACTCTCCATTCAACATGACATTCAACCTCGCACCACCCTCCCTTCTTGTATATCTCATAACCTTACTCTTAGCCACATTAACTCTCAACTTCCTTCTCTCACTCACCCTTCCAAATTCTATCACTAATCGGTCAAGCTTCTCTTCCGCGTCTGCAACGAGTACAGTATTATCTGCAAACAACAACTTATTTACCTCCCATTCATGGTCTTTCTCGTTTACCAGTTTCAATCCTCGTCCAAGCACTCGACAATTCACCTCTCTCACCACTCCATCAACATACAAGTTGAACAACCACGGCGACATCACACATCCCTATCTCAGCCCAACTCTCACCAGAAACCAGTCACTCACTTAATTTCGTATCCTATCACATGCTTTACTACCTTTGTAGAAACTTTTCACTGCTTGCAGCCACCTTCCACCAACTCCATATAATCTCATCATATTCCACATTGCTTCCCTATGAACTCTATCATACTCGTACACTTTCTCCAGATCCATAAACGCAACTTACACCTCCTTACCTTTTCCTAAATGTTTCTTGCAATTCTGCCTAACTGTAAAAATGTGATTCATAAAACCCCTAACTATTCTAAAACCACCCTGTACTTCTAAGATTGCATTCTCTGTTTTATCCTTAATCCTATTAATCAGTACTTAACCATACACTTTTCCAGCTACACTCAACAAACTAATATCTCTTGAATTAAAACACTCATGAACATCTCCCTTACCCTTATATAGTGGTACAATGCAGGTATAAACCCAATCTACTGGTACCATTGACAACACAAAACACATATTAAATAATCTCACCAACCATTCACGTACAGTCATACCCCTTTCCTTCAACATCTCGGCTCTCATACCATCCATACCAAATGTTTTTCCTACTCTCGTTTTATCTAGTGATCTCCTCACTTCCTCTCTTGTAATCTCTCTCTCATTCTCATCTCCCATCACCGACACCTTAACACCTGGAACAGCAATTGTATCTGCCTCCCTATTATCCTCAACATTCAGTAAACTTTCAAAATACTCCGCCCACCTTTTCCTTGCCTCTTCTCCTTTTAACAACCTTCCATTTCCATCTTTCACTTTCTCTTCAGTTCTCGAACCAGCCTTCCTTTTTCTCTTCACTTCTTTCAAAAACTTCTTTTTATTCTCTTCCTATGAATGACCCAATCCCTGACCTCACCCCAGGTCAGTTGCCCTCTTTGCATCACTTACCTTAAGCTTTACTTCCACATTTTTCTCTCTATATCTTCCATAATTCTCTACACTATTACTCTGCAGCCATTCTTCAAAAGCCCTCTTTTTCTCTTCCACTTTTACCTTCACTCCTTCATTCCACCATTTTTTGCCCTTCCTCATGCAGCCTCCAACAAACTTCTTGCCACACACATCACTTGCAATCCCAACAAAATTTTCTTTCACTAACTTCCAATCCTCTAAATTACTAGTTTCTCTTACTTTCACTTCGTCATATGCCTTTTTCAACCTTTCTTGATATTCACTTTTTACCCCTAGTTTTATTTGCTCTTCAACCCTCACAAGCTTCCTTTTACATCGACTTACTCTATTCCCCCACTCTTTTGCTACAACTAATTTTCC
>NC_090741.1:84181018-84183518 GCF_036898095.1 Palaemon carinicauda | reverse complement strand
AATCTTCAGAAAGTCTAAAGTCCTTCAAACTTTTATTCTTCAGAAAATTAATTTCATATTGAGACACTTCCAACTTCTAAGATAGAATATTTCGTGACCAATTAAAGAAATATTAAAAAAAATATCTGACTTATGAATCGACTTCAAATTGTTTAACGATCATCAATTAAAACATTTCCACTCGATTATTTTGTTTTCATTCTTTTTCAAAGTTTCTTAGATTTTTCGCGAGTTGGTAAAATGTCCAGTTTCAAAGAGACGATTTTGAGTGAGGAAAATGTAACGTTTGGAAATATAATATTTTATCTATTATTTTTTGTATAACCAAAGAAGTTTGTTATTATTAATAAAATTCACATTCGTTTTACTAACGTCATTGACTATAGAAATATTTATAACAATTGCCATTGTTATCATCATAATTTGTGTTTATATATTTGGTTATTGTTGTTGCTATCCTTTTTCTTGTTTATCTATAACTATTTGGCCTACTTCAATGGCTAAGGTTACTTTTCCATTATTATAGCTTCGTATGTACTTGTATTATAAATGCGTATAACCCTTTCAGCCCAAGCCAAAATGACCCCCTAACCCTTATTATTTTTTTCATAATTCTTCTTAGCACCATAACTACGCTAAATTTCAAGCCATCGCCAAATGACACCCCTACCCCCACTCTTTTGCTTAACTCATCTTGGTACCAAAATTATACTAAATAGGTCCATAGAATTTTTGTTTTGTTTAGCACGCTAAATATACATAGACACATTATGTTACATATCTTGTAAACTTTTCATATATTTAAACAATAAAAGGAAAGAAAACTGGCAACTACTTGATGTAAATTACGCTCAAGGGATATTGACAAATTATTGGTAGATTTCTTTTTTTTTTGGTCATTGTAATATTGACATATAGATAATTTTCCTTTTTGAAAGAAGGATTGAGGTTGTCTTCAAATCTTTCGAGCGTTGTTGTAATCCTAATGGAAATGTCTCTGTCTTGCAGTCTGCTGGACGAGAGTTTGAGTCCTTCTTAAACCTGATAGTTTCTAGTATTGTCTGCAAATTCAGCTTCTTTGTAAGTTATGGAGAGGGGCGGGAGGGCCGGGTTGTGGGGGGGGGGGGGGGGGGGGTCGGGGATCTTAATGTCTACATTGCCTGGTCTTCCTTGGTCCTCACTTGTGTAGAGAGTGATTGGACACCTCATATGTATATATGATGGTTTTCTAGGATATTGTCTTGACCTTTGCCTCTGCCACTCATGACTAACCCTTGAAGTAATAATGACAAAAATATGTTAATGCACAGCAAATGTTACTAAATCATTTATTTATTTTACCATTTTAGAAAAATTGCTTTCTAACTAGTCTTGTAGCTTAGCAAGTAATAATAATAATAATAATAATAATAATAATAATAATAATAATAATAATAATAATAATTTTTGGATTAAATCCCCCTGGCAAAAGCCCAGCGAAAAGATCACTCATGTCTATCTACGGCACAGCTGCTGAAGACTAATGTTCATTTAGCACTGCATTACTGAGGATACTAAGGATTAGGTCTGTCTCTGCATATCATGCTAAATTTCAAAAGTACATTGACAAATAGTTTCAGGAGTGGGACCTTTTGTCAATGCTATGTTCATTTTTCCCACATTCACCTCAACGTAGTAGGCCTTCTACCCACATCACAAGGACACCATTACCTTTTACCATGTTTTACCGCACTACTTGTTGGCCTGAAGTCATCCCCATGCAAGAGGTAACATCCGGCTCATGTACATCTGCATTACTGTCAGGGTTAATAGCTACATTTGGTATCCTAGAGCATTTTGCCTCTGATCGGCGTACCTCTTTCACCTCCAACTGTGGACATCATTAGCAAATTTCATAGAGATGATCCTACATCAGACAACTGCCTACAACCCTGCAGCCAACAGAATAGTTGAACATTTCAATCTTGACCTCAAAGTCCAACTAGTTTACTCAGCTTCTCGGGGTCCTCTTAGAATTAATGACCACTCCTATGAACGCTCTAGATTTCTCAAGGAGATGAAATGGTGTATGGAGACTCATTGGTTGTCCTTGCTGAATTTTTTCTGTCTGGAACCTCCTCTGACAATATCCAGCGCTACATCATGTTGTAATAAAATCTATTCTCTGCGGCCAGACGTATGCCCCCCCCCCCCCCCCAGGGAAGCAACAAAACGGAAGATTTCAACACCACAACACATGTCTTCGTGTGCACTGACACTCGCAAGCCACCGCTGACACCCTTTACATGAGCCCTTTCCTTGTTATCTATGGAAACTGACAACCTTGTCACCTGCCCTTTCCTTGTTATCCATGGAAACGGAAAGATTTCTTAGTTAACATTGATCGCCTAGAAAGTGCATATCTCCTGCAAGGTAATCGGCCTACAGTTTGCCTCTCTAGGGCAGGACACCCTATTTCACATATATGACCTTTATAGGGACTGAGCCATTTAATATACTT
>NC_090741.1:84168518-84176018 GCF_036898095.1 Palaemon carinicauda | reverse complement strand
TTCTCTCTCTTTCTCTATCTCTCCAGCTCTCTTAAGCAGAATAAACAGTATCTGATACGTAGCTGATTCTCTCTCTCTCTCTCTCTCTCTCTCTCTCTCTCTCTCTCTCTCTCTCTCTCTCTCTCTCTGTCTCTCTTTCTCTCTCAATTAAACACAAGCCATTACAATCATGCTCTATTGTCATATCTCCATAGATAAATGCTTTTCTGACTATGTTTACGGAAGCGTTACACAAAAAATGTTCCAATTTATTCGCATCCATTTGAGATGTAATAAATTTTCCGGAATTTCATCGGGACTACAATTTGTATAAAAATCTTGAAAAATAAACATTTTTGCGCAATTTAGTTCCCGGCAACATTATTTTTATTCATCTTTATTATAATAGTAACAAAAGTGTCCGACTATAGTCGCATATATGTATATATATAAAGATATATATATATATATATATATATATATATATATATATATATATATATATATATATATCTATATATATATATATATATATATATATATATATATATATATATATATATATATATATATATATATATAAATATATATATATATATATATATATATATATATATATATATATATATATATATATATATATATATATATATATATGTACATGTATATATATATATATATATATATATATATATATATATATATATATATATATATATGTATATATATATATATATATATATATATATATATATATATATATATATATATATATATAGATAAATGTTTGATATTTCATTTTATTTCTTTTAAAAGAAAATCATAGGATTTTTTTCATGAGGATACTTTACTGTTCCCATATAATGCACTTGAAAGTTTCATATAAATACTGTTCCCACTTTTTGTATTCTTTATTTTGAAAGAAACACATAGTAATTTTTTTTTTGTATTGGAAGTGAGCTAATAAATGTCACATGATGGGAGATTTTCGCAAAATAAATAGATTTGGCAAAGTTTGAATAATTCTTCAGTAAGTAGAATTTACTGATTTATTCGCTGTACAATCTTAGTTATCTTTTCACTTATTTATTATCTATTAAAATAAATGATATCTAAGTACAGTACCAGAGTGAATTGATTGATCGTAACAATATTAACGGTACATCAACCAGAGTCAATGACGCCGATTTAGTTCCTGAAATACTCATCAGTTTCCTTCTGCAAATTATTCATCAGAGCTAAAAAAAATGAATGACAGATTTACTTTATGAAATCCTCATAATGTTTTCCTCTTTGCAAATTATTCTTCATCTTTATTAATTTAATATCGTATTGTATTATTCATTATTGAAAGTAATAATCATTCCAGCTCATAAATGGTTACAACGTCATGATTGATTATCGCTAAGCACAAATTATTATTATTATTATTATTATTATTATCATTATTATTATTATTATTATTATTATTATTATTATTATTATTATTATTATAATAATAACAATAATAATAATAATAATAATAATAATAATAATAATAATAATAATAATAATAGTAATAATAATAATAATAAAAATAATAATAAAAATAATAATAATAATAATAATAATAATAATAATAATAATAATAATAATAATAATTATTATTATTTTTTTATTATTATTATTATTGCTTGCTAACCTACAACCCTAGCTGGAAAAGCAGGATGCTATAATGAAGATAGCCCTGTGAGGAAAGAAAACAAGGAAAAATAGAATATTTTAGGAACAATAACATTAAAATGAATATGTCCTATATACAATATGAAAACTTAAACAAAACAAGAGGGAGAGAAAAAAGGCAGAATAGGGTGTCGTTTGGTGGTCTTAGAAATACTATCACATATCACGACTGATTATATTCATATTTTTTTTTCTATTACTAATATTCATTGACTCCAATTCGTTATCATGATTTTGTGTGACTGTGTCCAATTTTTTATCTCTCATTGTAAGGGATCATTAATGCATCGTATCATTTAATAATTCAATAACGACATTATTTATCATTTTTATATCTTATTGAATGAAGCGAATATACATCGTATTAACCATCGTCGCTTCAGTTTATTATTATTAATATTATTATTATTATTATTACTATTATTATTATTATTATTATTATTATTATTATTATTATTATTATTATTATTATTATTAATGATTACTTGCTAAGCTACAAACATAGTTGGAAAAGCAGGATGCTATAAGCCCAGTGATTAAATGAAACGAGCAAACATAAAATATTCTAAAACAGTAGTAACATTAAAATAAATATTTCTTATATAAACTATAAAAACTTTAACAAAACAAGAGGAAGAGAAATTAGATAGAATCGTGTGCTCGATTGTACCCTCAAGCGAGAGAACTCTAACCCAAGACAGTGGAAAGCCATGGTAAAGGGGCTGTGGAGGATTTATTTTTGCTTTATTTTTATTTCTGTTTTTGCCAAATCCTGAGAGAGAGAGAGAGAGAGAGAGAGAGAGAGAGAGAGAGAGAGAGAGAGAGAGAGAGAGAGAGAGATTGCGTTAGCGAGCGAAAGTAGTTAGTGTATCGATCGTTTGTTGTGAGAAAGACTGTTGGTATAAATGAGATTGTTTGTTCAAGTTTTAGTTAGGTTACGACAGTGGTGAATGTTTCGGAGCGAATGCTTTTTTTTATTTGACTGCAGCAAGAGGCAGTAGTGAGTGCTGGATAACTATTTTACCATTATTTTTCGACCAGCGTGGAAGTGTTTTTTTTTTTTATTTTCTAAGTGAGTACAGTTTTGTTTATCTTTGCTTGTCGTGATCGTGAATGATAGGAACAATTTATTATTTATCTTTGATTATAGTGCGATAGTTCAGTTAGTTAGGAGTGTTCGTAAGTGGTTTTCTTTTTTATTTTGGCAGGCCGTGATTCCTCCTTGGTGAGGCTAACTCCTTTGAGAGAGAGATTTTGAATATTGATTGATGACCTGGCTTGATATAAGGGACTTGGAACTGACTGCTATTTTAGATTTGGTTATAATTGGTAACGACTTGTCTGTAATAAGGAATTTCGGATGATGATGATGAGGATGACGAAGATGACATCCCGGACCCCAATTAGGGAGGCAGTGGTGACAATTTGCCACGCAGTGGATTGTTGACCACAAAGCTGTGGTAGTTGCCTATAAAAGACAGTTGGCCCTTGTGTGGACGAAGGTGTCCACTCAGAAATATAAAATATTTCTGTTTATCTTGTGGTTGTGGTATATTTTAGCGTTTAAGTTTTGTTAGGGTTATTTGATTGCGGAAGTTTTTTTTTATTAATGTTTATTTTGTGTTAAGTTAAGATTGTATTACTGAGTTGTGATTATTTTTTTGGTTATGGAATATGGTTGGTGATTTTTAGTATTAAGTGATTGTTTTTAGTATTAGGAAATATAGTTTTAAAGTTATGTTTTGGTTTGTTTTTTGTCGTTTTGTCCAAGAGTCCCGCTGCTGATAACGTAAGGGGAAAGTTTGTATTGAGGAGACATTGGTCTGTTTAGAGTGATTCAAGGGTGTGGGGGTTGTTTTGCAACATCCCGCCACAGGGCTATTGCACTACCCATGACCAGAGAACAATGGTTTGATTTTGGAATGTCCTTCTCCTAGAAGAGCTGCTTACCCTTCTACCCTTACCAAGAGAAAAGTGGTCACTGAACAATAACAGTGCTATAGTTAACCCCTTTTGGTGAAGAAGAATTGGTTGGTAATCTCAATGTTGTCAGGTGTATGAGGACAGAGAAGAATATGTAAAGAATAGTCCAGACTATTCGGTGTATGTGTAAGTAAAGGGAAAGTGAACCGTAACCAGAGTGAGGGATCCAATGTAATATTGTCTGCCCAGTCAAACGACCCCCATAACTCTCAAGAGGTAATATCTCAACGGATGGCTGGTGCCCTGGCCAACCTACTACCTATATCGCGTCTGTATTATTACTTTCATTTATCTTTTATCGTTTTAATTTTTTTATTCTATGTTCCGTAAATGTTATTTATCACATATTTACAATAACCTATTATCCCACTCGTAACTTAAACTATTAATCCGAATATTTATAGTCATTTCTTCCTGCCTCCGGGTTTATCCATTTCTTAATTGTCTGGTTCAGACCTGAAAAAACTTCCCTCGAACCATCAATATCTCGGGAGAGGTCATTGATCACTATGGTTAGCTCAAGGACCATTTTTTTAGTGACCTCAAATGTGATAGATTGCATTGGCTGAGGGATAAAAGCCATACAGTGTATTCTTTGGGGTCTGTTTAACAAAATTCAGATTAATTAAAATGTTTTAGATTTTGTCATTCAATGAATATTTACGTTTCATTGATTTAATTGTTTTTTTTTTCTTTTTTTTTTGAGAATATAATTGATATGCACTTTGATGGCTCTTTTCGACTTGTTTTATTTATTTATTTATTTATCTATTATTTATTTATATTTTTTTTTTAAAGAGGTATTGGTGTCTTGGGTCTTGAATCTGTTAAGGCCCCCGAGGTTTATACTTTCAACTAAGGTTTATTTTCGGAATGTTTCAGCCCCAATTCATTAACTACACATATTTTCTGAATTTAGAAATATTAAATTTTCGACCTAAATGAATATTATTCAGATTGTAATTTCTATGAAACAAAATACTATTTGAAGTTTGGTTACTTTTTTTCGATATAAAATCCGATCTTTCAGTGTCGAAAACTTTTTTCAATGACCAAGTTGAAATATATATTTTTTTTTATAATAAAGTCCCTCTGATCAATTGTAGTTTCTATTTCTAAATGCCGCAATTTTGGATACTAAATTTAGGAAAGGCAATTTACTGCAACGAATAATATGATACTCTGTGCACTGAATAAAAACAAAATTCCTTTTTTAAAAGAGTTTGAACATTCTTTTTATCGTGGGGAGTAGAATTCCCACAAACATGATTTTCCTGAGCTGTTTTGTTTAGTTATTGTTTTGAGGACAGCAGGGGAAATTGAATTTTCTATAGGTACTTGACCTAGATTTACTGTAGCGTATTGCAATTTTTCAGAGGGTTTTAGAAAATGGTTATAATATTGGTATTTAATATCACATATTAATTAATTCATTAGAAATAGATATTTTTTCAGCAGTTACACCTTAACGAATACAGTTGTTCTGAATATGACTTTCCTCTTGAATCTTTTTATAATTTAGTGAATAAGAAAGTCCTCGTTTATATGCATCCTTAATTTCTAAAAGTAATGAATTTATTGAATATATTATTCATACTTTTAGTGGATTTGTTATGATCAGTGGGGTCGATGATTATCAATTACCTCAGAAAAACAGGTCATAGGAAAAGTAAAAACTATTTCTGGAGGATCAAACCATTTAATATGTACGTTTGTAATTAATGTTAACCATTTAATAATAATTCTGGTCAATTAGATATGCTTATACAGTATTCTATAAGTGTTTGTACTAGATGTTATCGGGATATATGGAAATAAAACTTCTTTTAGATATGGTCTTCACAAATATGTAAGGATTTTTATACATGAAGATGTAAAGACTTGTGAAGCTCTTTGCGCTATGAAGGGAAAGTAGAACATGGACTGAATAGGAATTGAAAAATGAATCAGGGAGGAGAAGCAAGAAGGACAAAAAGACACGACTGTGAAAAGGAGATTCTGCATCCCTAACTAGATGGAATACAGAAACAAGAAAAATAAAGACGAATTGAAATCAAGGGGAAAGAGAAGGAATATTGATTTATAAAACCAAAGAAAAGAGAGAGAGAGAGAGAGAGAGAGAGAGAGAGAGAGAGAGAGAGAGAGAGAGAGAGAGAGAGAGAGAGATATGGGTAGTTGGTATAAGAATTCTTCAACAAGACATAGAGTGTATATATATATACATATATATGTATGGTTATATATATATATATGCATATATATATGTATATATATATATATGCATATATATATGTATATATACATATTTATATATATATATATATATATATATATATATATATATATATATATATATATATATATATATATATATGTATATATATACGTATATATATACGTATATATATATATATATATATATATATATATATATATATATATATATATATATATATATATGTATATATATATATACATATATATATATATATATATATATATATATATATATATATATATATATATATATATATATATATATATCTGTGTGTGTGTGTGTGTGTGTGTGTGTGTGTGTGTGAACTCACATACTGTATACGTTGCTGAGTGGTAGTATCAGAGTGTTATGTGGAGATCTAAAACATTTCAACTATAAATTTTTTCATCTTCCTACATTACCTATATATATATATATATATATATATATATATATATATATATATATATATATATATATATATATATATATATATATATATATATATATATATATATATATATATATATATATATAATGTGTGTGTGTATGACATTATCATCATCATCATCATCAGTCCCACTGCAGGAGGAAGGTCGAAAACACGTCCTTTCACTCGCCTCTGCTTATGGTATATCTATGCCAGGTAATGCCCACAACCTTTCTTAGCTCGTCAATCCATTGTCTTCTCTTCCTTCCCTTGCTTCTTTTGCAATCCACAGGGACCCATTCTGTTATTCTATTCTCAATGTCCATATATTACCTCTCATTCTCATAATACGTCTGGCCCATGTCAATTTCTTTTCCTACAAGTTGTGAAAATACCCTCTACTTTTGTTTGTTTTTATATCCACGCCGCTATTTATCTGTCCCTCAGTGTTATTGCCATCACTAATTTATCCATTTTTTTCTTTGGTTGTATGAAGCTATTTTCTAAGGCTTCAAGTTTCTGATGCACAAGTTAATGCTGGTAAGACCACCTTCTCTATTTAGAGAAAGTGGCATTTTATTTCCACAATCTCTTTTTGTTTACCAAAAGGTCTTCACTGTGGTCCACCCCATGCTTATCCCGTTTTTTTTTTTTTTTTTTTTTTTTTTTTTTTAATCTCAGGTCCTGGGGAATATCAATGTCTGTCCTAAGTACATAAGTTCAGTAAAAATTTCTAGAGGATCGTTCATAACCATTATTTGCTGTCTATCTCAATTTTCATTGAACATTATCTTCATTTTACTCATTTTCATTTCCAGTACTATCTTTCTGTTTTCTCGAAAAGGTGTGCCATCTTGTGCAATACCCCCTTGCCTTACTGAACAACACTATATCATCTGCAAATCCGAAGTTGTTTAGGTATTCCCCATTAATGTTAATTCCAACATTTTCCCCATATAAATTACTAAAAACTTCTAGGCATTTTGTCAATAATTTTGCAATTCACTGGTTTTGAAATATTTGATTTAGGAACATACGAACATACAGTCTCGAATATGGAAAAGTGATGGTTTGGTGAAGGTCATCTAGTGTGGTACCACATAAACGGTCAAAAGGTCAAGGTAAACAT
>NC_090741.1:84151018-84163518 GCF_036898095.1 Palaemon carinicauda | reverse complement strand
GCGATCTTTCCATGAATGTATAATCTATTTCCATCAAACGCCTTGTAACAATGTTTTAATATTTGTTTTAGTTAATACATTAACAGTTATTTGAAGTAATTTATTAAGTGATAATTAATTTAGTTATCTTTTAGATGTTTGAATTAAAAAGAAAAAAAAAACACTTAGCCAGTTTGGGGGCCGAGTTTTCCTTAAATTCCCCAGAGTCATGAGTGGATAATCTTTATATTGACGAATGACATCCCTGCATTTTCTCCCTTTCTTTGACCTAATAAAGAGATGTTTGGATAAGAGCGAAGGGGAGGTGAAAAATGCTAGAGAGAGAGAGAGAGAGAGAGAGAGAGAGAGAGAGAGAGAGAGAGAGAGAGAGAGAGAGAGAGAGAGAGAGAGAAGGCTCCAACGATTTATGCACTGGCTGACGATGGCTCAGTGATTTGTCATCCCTTTTTGACGGAAGCTTTGTGAGTGAAAAATTACTTTCTTCTCCGAGATGAGGTATTTTAACGGGGACAGGAGACGACTCTCCCCCCAAGCAAACTTTCCCCTCCATTTCCCTTCCTTGTAGGGAGTCTTGAGAGGATATGGGTAGGAGAGAGAGTTTTCAAACAGGGCCGAAATGGATGAGAAAAGTTTCAAAAGTGGTCTTCAGGCGAGATGACAACATAGAGAGGAAACGGGAGATGGGAAGGTGATGTTAAAATGGCTGAATTAAAAAAAAAACCTGAAAGGAATGAAGGGAATAATATTCGTGTTTTCTCTCTCCTCTAATATATTCGAATCCTTTTCAGCATGATTTTGTCGACCTTTGACATTTTTTTTTTTTTTTTTTTTGCCCATTTGATCAGGAAAGATGCCAATTTTGAGAAATCTCGTATGTAAAATCAGAGAAAAATAGTTTTGTTGTTAGCAATAATATCAGTTTTAAGATTATTGTTATTATTTTCATCATCACTGAAATTATTTTTGTTTTTCCTATTACTTTATATAGATATTATTAGTATTATTTTATGTAAACTAGAATTCTGTTGAGATACTACCGCTGGAAAGTTATGGGGTCTTTTGACTTGCCAGAAAGTACTACATTGGATCCTTTTCTCTGGTTATGGTTCATTTTTCAGTTTTCCTACACACAGAGCGAATAGTCTGGCTTATTCTTTACTTATTCTCCTCTGTCCTCATACACCTGACAACACTGACATTACCAAACAATATTTTTCCACACAAGGGGTTACTGAATTTTAATTGTTCAATGGCCACTTTCTTTTTGTTAAGGGTAGAATAAACTCTTTAGCTATGGTAAACAACTCTTCTAGGAGAATATTCCAAAATCAAAACATTGTTCTCTAGTCTTAGGTAGTTCCATAGCCACTGTACCAGGGTCTTCCACTGTCTTGGGTTGGAGTTCTCTTGCTTGAGGGTACACTCAGATACGCTGTTCTGTCCTGTTTCTATTCCCCTCGTTTTGTTAGTTTTTATAGTTTATATAGGAAATATCTATTTTAATGTTACTCTTCTTAAAAATTTTATTTTTCCTTGTTTCCTTTCCTCACTGGGCTATTTTCCCTGTTGGAGCCCCTAGGCTTGTAGCATCCTGCCTTTTTAACTTGGATTGTAGCTTAGCAAGTAATAATAATAATAATAATAATAATAATAATAATAATAATAATAATAATAATAGATAAATTACTATCTAGCCGTGAACGATTATATGAAGTAAGTTTCCTATTACAACTCTTAATGTTATGCCTTGCAATGATCTTATAGTTTTCTGAAATGGAAACCAAAAAATATACTGAGAAACTAGGTCACGACTCACTATACCCCGTTTTCAGTTGCTGTCAACAACTAAAGATAGCTGGTTTGTGCTGTCTTTTTTGAGTATCCTATAAGATAAATAAAATAGAAAGTAAATGGAGATAGCTCTTTATTAGTTGCTGTTAACGACTAAAGACCGATAACCTCTGCTGACATCATACTTTTTTTTTTAATTTACTTTTCGTCAAAATACATGGACTAATGAATATCTATGGTCTCCCCATGTGATTAAAACGAAAGAAAAAGCTCCATTTGTGTTTGTTGTTCCCAGAAGGGTAATCATTGACTTACCCTTTAAAGTCCTCTGCCCTTTTCAACATGGCGGTCGACTTGACACTTCATCAGCGAACTACGATGTTGCAATCATGTCCGAAAACACGAGAACATTTCTCCCACATTTGTTACCCTTATCACCACATCCTCCCTCCTTTCCTTTCCTTCACTCCTACCAACCTCCTGACTATCCTCCATCCTGGTTACAAAAGAGAGAGAGAGGACAAAAAGATGAACGGAAGGAGGAGAAATACTTTTATGTGTCGTCCAAACCTTATTTATTAGTAATGATTGCGGCTAAGGCTAACTCCTCCCTGACCAGCGTTGGTCCACTTTGGCTTTACGTGACCTGAGTTGCGCCGAAAAGAATTCTAGAACACCAGGGGCTGGGTCAAGGGAAGGATAGGGGTGATCGGAATACACTAAAAAAGGAAAGAAATCTCGAAATAAAGACAAGGGGGAAACGAAATCAAGTGAGATTTGGGTGGAGAAAGAAAACGAATTTAAAACCCGCCTTGAAGGAAACGAAGTTTTGAATCGAGTTTTGTGGAAACACGAGGGAAAATGTATTGTTTTTTTTCTCAATCACATCCTGGAGAGGAAACTGAAAAGGCTTTTCTGTAAGATCCAAAGCTGGTTTATTATGGCAAAGGGCGAATCCTATAAAGTTAGGTCCTCTGAGTGCGTCTGTCATTTGTTCGCGAAAACAACGGACGAAATTCGGGGTGGTTCCATTTCCATGTAAATCAGGCAAACAGGTTTCAAGTGATTTAATGACAACAAGGACTCCTTTGTGCAAAGATCCTTTGCCTTGTCTGTGTATGTAAGTGGGTTTACAAAAAGTAGATTACTGATGGATGGTTTTGATGCAGACTTACGGATGAAGTTCTCTTGAATTTTTGACGCTCACAATTAAGAAAATTGAAGCGCTCTTGGTATTGGTGCATCTAGAATAAAGCTCTTTTGAATGCATTCAAATATCGACATTCACATCTTGACAAAGTTCACCAAAATTCCTGGCGTGGTTATCTTCCATCTTATTCTTTCTGTAAGCAGTTGACATAATCTGTTGAGAATTTCAAAAGTGATTTTCTTGAAAAAGCTACAGCTCTTTTATATAAAAAAAGCATAAGAACTGTAAGGTTGTTACAACTTTCATTACTCAATCGAGGCATGCTGGAGTATTCTCCTTTTTAATCCATTTTCATCTGTATTTGTTCAGTTGCTACTTTCCTCTTTGTGAGATTAGAAGAGAGTCTTTAGCTTTGGTGAGCTGCTCCTTTAGGAGAAGGACACTCGAAAATCAAACCTTTGTAGTGTCATTTTCTCAGTACCAAGGTCTTCCATGGTCATGGGTTAGAGTTCTCTTGCTTGAGGGTACACTCTGGCACATTATACTATCTTATATTTCTTCCTCTTGTAATTTTGAAGTTTTTATACTTTTATATGAAGGATTTTAATGTTACTGCTCTTAAAATATTCTATTTCAATAGTTCCTTACGTATGTTGTAATTTATTCATTTCCTAATTTACTTTATTTTTTAATGGGCTACTTTTCCTGTTGGACCCCTTGGGCTTATAGCATCCTGGTTTTCCAGCTACTGTTGTAGCTTAGCAAGTAATAATAATAATAATAATAATAATAATAATAATAATAATAATAATAATAATAATAATAATAATAATAATATCCTCTATAATACATGTTTGCGGGAGATATATGCTATTAGGATAGTTGATTCAATATTTACATTTGTATCCTATATAAATTTCCCCACCTCCCCCCCAAAAAAAAATAGATATAATTTTTCTATCCAACATTCAAAATGAAATATTATGTCCCAAACTAAATTCAAAATTATCTTATTTGTTCCTCTCCAAATTAAAGGATTATTTTATTTTATCCTTACAGAATGCAGAATTAACTTTTTTGTTCTTCTCAACTTCAAATTTAACTTTTCTTAAACTGCAGAATTAACTTCTGTGATTGACATCAACAGCAGAAGGAACTTATTCGTCCGTACTAAAAATGATAATTAAACTTTTTGTTCCCACAATTCTCTTATTCAAAATTTTTACACTTATATAAAAAATAATAACTTTTTTCTCAGCAAAACGAAAATTCATTACTAAATTCAACCTCATCGCTAAATGTATAGACATTTCCCAAGTAAATGTACTTTGCATTGTAATTCCATATGGAATGTGTCTCCAAAACCATATTTCAACTCTGTTCAAGGATTATGATACGAAGTGTGTAACACATGTCTTCATTTATGAATATCCACTTACAAAACACGTCTTCATATATAAACATCCCCGTACAAAATACGCCTTTATATGTAAGCATCACGTACAATACACTTTTTCATACATAAACATATCTGTCTTCATTGTTAAACATTACCTGCTAAACACGTCTTCATATATAAACATCTCTGTCTACATTTATAAACATTGCATACTAAACACGTTTTCATATATAAACATCTTTGTCTGCATTTATAAACATTATATACTAAACACGTTTTCATATATAAACATATCTGTCTGCATTTTTAAACATTACATACTAAACACGTTTTCATATATGAACCTCTTTGTCTGCATTTATAAACATTATATACTAAACACGTTTTCATATATAAACATCTCTGTCTACATTTATAAACATTGCATACTAAACACGTTTTCATATATGAACCTCTTTGTCTGCATTTATAAACATTATATACTAAACACGTCTTCATATATAAACATCTCTGTCTACATTTATAAACATTGCATACTAAACACGTTTTCATATATGAACCTCTTTGTCTGCATTTATAAACATTATATACTAAACACGTCTTCATATATAAACATCTCTGTCTACTTTTATAAACATTGCATACTAAACACGTTTTCATATATGAACCTCTTTGTCTGCATTTATAAACATTATATACTAAACACGTCTTCATATATAAACATATCTGTCTGCATTTTTAAACATTACATACTAAACACGTTTTCATATATGAACCTCTTTGTCTGCATTTATAAACATTATATACTAAACACGTTTTCATATATAAACATCTCTGTCTGCATTTATAAAAAAATCGACACACAAAACACGTCTTCATATAAAACCATTTACAGACAAAACACGTCTTCATTTATAAACATTCACGTAAAAAAAAAAATAAAAAAATGTCTTAATTTTAAACATCCACGTATAAAACACTCCCTAATTCTAAACATCCACGTACAAAACACTCCCTAATTTTAAACATCCACGTACAAAACACGTCCTTATTTTATACATCCACATACAAAAGAGTCTTCATTCATGACCATTCACAGAAAAAACAAGACTTCATTTATAAACATTCTCACACAAATCACGTCTTCATTTATAAACATTTACATACAAAAAACATCTTTATTTATAAACATTCACATACAAAACACGTCTTCATTTATAAACAACCACATATAAAACTTTAAAAAATAAAAAATAAAAAGCTTCATTTACAACATCCATGTTCATTGCAAGTCTTTATTTATAAACATCCATGTACAAAATATGTCTTCGTTTATAAATATCCACACAAAAATAAGTCTACATTTATACACATCCACATAAAAATCATGTCTTCATTTATAAAAATCCTCATACAAAACATGTCTATTTATAAACATCCACGTACAAAACAAGTCTTCATTTTATAATCATCCACATACAAAACAAGTCTTCATTTTATAATCATCCACATACAAAACAAGTCTTCATTTTATAATCATCCAGGTACAAAATAGTCGTCATTTTATAATCATCCACGTACAAAACAAGTCTTCATTTTATAATCATCCACATACAAAACAAGTCTTCATTTATAAACATCCACGTTCATTTTTTTTTTTTTCATTTATAAGCATCCACATACAAAAAATTTCTTCATTTATAAACATCCATGTACAAAACAATTCTTCAATTATAAACATCCATATACAAAATAATTCTTCATCTGTAAACTTCCACATACAAAACACGTCTTCATTTATAAAAATCGATGTACAAAACACGTCTTCATTTGTAAATGTCCACATACAAGTCACGACTTCATTTATGAGCATCCATTTACAAAACATGTCTCTATTTATAAACATCCACATACAAAATCCATGTACACAAGACTTCTTAGTTTATAAACATAAATGTACAAAATACGTCTTCATTTATAAACAGAAACTTACAAAACACATCTTCATTTATAGATGTCCATGAACAGAACACGTCTTCATTTGTAAACATCCACATACCAAACATGTCTTCATTTACAGAAATCCACATAGAAAACGTGTCTTCATTTATAAACATACATGTACAAAACACGTCTTCATTTATAAACATCCACTTACAAAACACTTCTTCATTTATAAACATCCACATGCAAAAAAAAGTCTTCATTTATAAACATCCACCTACAAAACACGTCTTCATTTATAAACATCCAAGTACAAAAAACTTCTTCATTTATAAACTATATACAAAACACATCTTTATTTATAAACATATATGCACAAAATACGTCACCATTTACAAACATTGTCGTAAAAAAGTCTTTCTTTAAAAACATCCACATACAAAATACGTCTTCATAAACATTCATGTAGAAAAAAACAATCTTCATTTATTAACATCCACGCACAAAAGACTTCTTCATTTATAAACATTCATATATAAAACACGTCTTCATTTATAAACATTTGCGTACAAAACATGTCTCCATTTATTAATAGCAATGTATAAATCTCTTCTCCATTTCCAATTACAAAACACGTCTCCATTTTAAATCTCCAGTAAAGAACACTTCTTTACTTATAAACATCCACGTACAAAAAACATGTTCAATTATGAACGTTCACGTATAAAACATGTCTTCATTTATTAATATCCACTTACAAAACACTATTCATTTATGAACATTCCCCAAAAGACAAGTCTTCAATTGAAACATCCACGTATAAAACACGTCCTTATTTATAAAATTCCACATACAAAACATGTCTTCATTCATAAACTTCCAGTTCTAAACACTTCTTTATACATAATACGTCAACGTACAAAACACGTGTTTATTTATAAATTTCCACGTGAAAAACACGGTTTTTATTTATAAACAGTCACGTACAAAACGCGTCTTCATTTACAAGATTCTGCGTACAATACTGATTATAAAAATGTCCCTTCAGGTTTTACGCAAAGTGCGATACTAGATTTATACCATATGCAGTTATCGTTATTAAATATCATGTATTACTCTGAATGACTACGCTAATAACGTATTTGTGAAGTATTTCAAATTCTGAGCTACTATATATATATATATATATATATATATATATATATATATATATATATATATATATATATATATATATATATATATATATATATATATATATATATATATATATGATGGTTATCTTCTGAAAAACTTTTGAGATATTGAATGGATTCCTGGGGATTTATATCGAATGTTACTTGAATCCCGATATTAGATTTCATGACTTTATACTGTATATGCATCAAGGATTAAAGTTTCTCATCACTATGTATTTCTCTCTCTCTCTCTCTCTCTCTCTCTCTCTCTCTCTCTCTCTCTCTCTCTCTCTCTGTAATCCACGGTAGTTCTATATTTCGTTTGCCCTTTTTCCTATTTCTTTCAAAAGCTATATATATATATATATATATATATATATATATATATATATATATATATATATATATATATATATATATATATATATATATATATATATATATATGTGTGTGTGTGTGTGTGTGTGTGTGTATTCCAACTCTATGTATGTGTATAAAACATTCTCTCTCTCTCTCTCTCTCTCTCTCTCTCTCTCTCTCTCTCTCTCTCTCTCTCTCTCTCTCTCTCTCTCCAAGTCACATGGGTTAACCTAGTAGTTCTCCGTTTCCTATTTATATACTAAAATACAAAACGCATACATACAGAGAACATAACCAAACCAGTTTGTTATTGTGTAGTGAACGTAGGAACAGCCATCCCCCAAAACTCCCCAACCCCAAACAAAGGCCCAAGAGGATGTGTGTGTCCTTGTGCCCTAGTTCCGCCACTAACTCGAAGCTAATTTAATTTGTCAAGTGGTAATGGCTTCTCTGATTGCGAAGTTGGTCTGAGTTTGTTCAAGACCACTCGTAAGACATCGCACCACAATAAAATTAGAACGTAACAAGAAGAAAAGAAGACGCAATGTTGAAATATATTAAAAGAAGGAAACCAAGGTTATATCTATTTCTCGATTTCAAAAGTGAATTTGATATATATATATATATATATATATATATATATATATATATATATATATATATATATATATATATATATATATATATATATATATTATATATATAATGATTACATCTGTCCTTTTTAAGCCATTTAGCAAGTATTCTCTGTTAGTTATGTTAGTTATATATTATTTTCTCCAACTTTTCAAGTCATATTTTGTTTCCCAAGTTCATCAATGGTTAAGAAAGTTTTGTATCGTTCGTAAAAAACTTAAATATTTCCTGATAATTTATTATAAAACCAATTTGATTTGTATATCATCATAAGAAATATTCTTTATTCTTCTGGGTTTTATTTCATATATATAATTTATTTCCTAAGTCTAATATGGTATGCAATTATTTTTTTTTTCATTTTTTTTGGAGGGAGGCATTGTTTTTTTTTTGGAAAGAGAGAGAGAGAGAGAGAGAGAGAGAGAGAGAGAGAGAGAGAGAGAGAGAGAGAGATTTACCGTTGTGGCGTATTTTTCATTGATAATTTTTTTTTTTTTTAACAAAATTTATATTTGTCTCGTAAGGAATTACTGGAAACTTTTCTCTCCTCTACATTTACATTTCCCATTATGATTGTTTACACTTCTGATAGCCAACCAAGAAAAAATTAGATTATAAGTTTTAGTCGTAACTCTCTCTCATATTACGCAGCAATATTAAGACATTTTCGTGCTCGCACCAGACCCCTTCAAGTCTCTGTTTTGATCCATTTCGATCCTGTCATCTCTTGGCTCCAGATGTTGCATCTCGGGTAGAATCTGTTGGATGTTATGAACTTTTCATCTATTTGTTGATCCCCTTAATTATCCAGCTCTTACAAGATGTTCCAAGAGCAAAACCCTATGAGGGCTTAGGGACATACTCATCATAAACAACAACAACAAAAACAACAACAACAACAACAACAACAACAACAACAACAACTCTTTTATCAACCATAGTATTCTGTACTCTTCCTTATCACACCTGCTGAAATTTTATTAATTTTGAGTTCATCTTTTACAATGTTTCCAAAATTAAGAATATTATAAAACCTTCTGTGAGATCTTTTTTTTTAACGTCAAATCAGGGTCATCATCATTATTGTTCTAATAATAGTTTTTATTATTATTTTTATTTATTTATCTTGTACCGCGCATACCCCTTCATTACAAGTCATGGGTTCGATGCAATGTGGAATTATTATTATTATTATTATTATTATTATTATTATTATTATTATTATTATTATTATTATTATTATTATTATTATTAGACATTTAACATTCAACTCTCTGAGAGGATATTCCAATGAGGAAGAGCTATTGGTCTTTAGAATTTGCGTAAGATTTCTAATATGGTGAATTGATACAATTTTCTTTATAATTAAAAGTAAACTTCATCTTTATTTATTTTATTCAACCATTTTAGTATACAGTATAGAGTCTACTCTAACTCAGTCTTTGATGAGAAATTATCTACAGTATTTTTTTAACGAAAGGCCTATTGTATAATCAGAGTTTAAAAAATTAATGTTATATCGTAAGGGTAATTTTTTTTTTCATAGTAATATCTAGATATTAATAATTATCAAATGATTATGAGAGAAGATATGTATCATTATCAGTTATAATCTCGAGTTGTAATTATAAAGGTCAAAGATCCCAAAGAGGATTAAATAGAAATATTACATCTGACTAAGAATTGGAACCTTGAAATCCATCGTAAGCAAAATTTTCCTTTTGGGAAAGTCTACAATTTTTTTTTTTTAGCCTTGAAAAAAATATTTTCTCCGAGACAGGACAATGTAAATACAAACTCAAATAAAGCTGAATCGTAAAAAAAGGGAAAAAAATTAATGATTTTTGTGTAGATCTAGATGTATTTTATCATCTTTATTTCTCGTAACTTTATCTTTACCATTTTAACAATTTGATAATCATCGCCATCGATTCACTGTCCACAAATGAATGATTTGTATAAGGAATTAATTTCAAATGAGAAAAATTTCTCTTGAAATTAGGGGAAAGAGGGAGAAATAACCCCCCCCCCCTCTCTCTCTCTCTCTCTCTCTCTCTCTCTCTCTCTCTCTCTCTCTCTCTCTCCTCTCTCTCTCTCTCTCTCTCATTGATGAATCTGAGTCAGGATATTTCAACAGAGAATTATTTTGGTGTTTTGAAGCGGAAAAAAATAATATTTTGTAACGTAAATGCCTTCTCTGTCATATCAAACATTCATACGTTTGCTCATTTAATATAGAAACAGCAGCAGAAAACTTTAGAGGTTGTAACACTAGGACATTATTAACACCAGTTAATATTTGATAGAACCGCTATGTTCAGAGTGATATAAACCCTTGCTGATAAATGTCTTGTATGACACCTGACACAAAATCGTGTCCCCTCCCCCAAGCATTTCTTTCACACCCTAAACCTCTCACACCACCATCTCACTTCAAACCCACATTCTTTACTGTAGACCCAAAACCATAACATATTTACACAATGCCCCTTCCATACCCAATGTCTCTAGTTTACCGTTCATATATCTTATGATATGCTGTAGTAGCTTAATGGAAACGCCTCTGCCTGGTGATCTTGTGTACTAGGGTTCGAACCATGCTGAAGCTCGGTAGTTTCCTGTATTGTCTACAACCTCACCATCATTGTGAGTTACAGATAGGGGAGCCTATAGGTTTACCTGCTGAGCCATCAGAAACAATTGCCTGACCTTCCCTGGTCCTGTCTTGGGTGGAGAGGTCCTTGAACGCTGACCATAATTATATATGGTATCTATGTTACTGTCTTGATAGCTAGGGTATTGCCACTGTCCCTTGCGCTGCCATTCATGAGAGACCTTTAAAACCTCACATCCATTGTCCAATAGCAACCTGACATTCACACCCATCTCCCCATAGGAATGCTTAGTATACCCTTTATTCCCCTGAAATACCAAACTCCAAAGGTAAGGTTGAAAGTCATCTTATCTCAAATATCATAATAAAACATTAAGAATATACAATGTACGTCGTGTTTTGTCAAATGAGTCAGCTATATGAGACAGAGAAATATACTGAACACCGTGCGAATTCGAAATGTGGAAAAGCTTTAGATGTGAAAATAAGAGAGTGGCGGGAAAAGCTGATCATGGATAGAAAGATGATGACATGAATTTTGTTCAGGAAATTAAGACTTATATATTATTATTTAGTGTATCACTGATAATTTAGAGTTATTTTCTAAACATGACCTGATTTTCATGATTACAGAGGCTTGCATATAAAAATATTATATTGTAATAATTAGATTTTATATGGAAGGTATTAATACAAAAGTTATGTCTTTACTGGTTTATGTACATGACACAAACACAGACACCTTATTTCCTTTACTCTAAGCTGTAGCCACCAACTTAAAATCTTATGATAAAAGCCTCTGATCACATGAAAATTAAGAAAAATCTGATGATACATACTTCTCATCATCTGAAAATAGGAAAGAGCAAACCTGATAGAGAAAATATAACCTATCCATCAATCTATCAAATTTCTGACACCTAATAGGGTCATGATTTATTATCTTCTATTGTTCTCAAAAAGTGTACTTTGAATTGATTTCTGGAATCTTCTGTATATATGATAAACATGGTACTTGGATATATATTTACTTATAGGTTTTAAGCTAGTATGTTTTTCAATTCTTTATTCTGAATACTGGGAACATTAAAAGATGTTCGTTTCTGATGTATTTTTAACAGTTAGCGTCTATAAAAAATAAAAATATTTTTAAGACTTATTATCTGTATCGTTTCTTAAAAAATATCTTCTCGAGACTTATGTTAGAACAAATGTAGACCTGATGGTAAATAACACTTGAAAAAGAGTATTTTCTGTAAATTATTCCTAATTGATAAATTTGGTTACCTCATCGGTATGGGAGATTATGAAATAGTAATGAGAAAATTTAGTTAATCTAATTTCTATTATAACATTATATAAAATTATAGATACACTATAGTTAATGATAGAATAAAGCTTTGAGAAAGTAAGGTTTCTAAATATATT
>NC_090741.1:84116018-84138518 GCF_036898095.1 Palaemon carinicauda | reverse complement strand
CGTAAAGTAACCTTTTTCTGGCAATTCTCAAATCAAGTAACATTCTGTCCAAAACCCGCCATCAAAAGCACCGTGCACCATAAGTTCTTTCCATAACTTCCATGATACATCGAACTTTTAATTACCTACGTGAAATTTGAAGGCTACATTAGTCTCAATTTGGAGTCACCCTATCGAATGGCGTCTCTACAGATGCCCTCTTTATGTTCCTTGCAATGCTGTTCCAATTACCCTATAAATCTTATGAAGCATAATAGTTCAAACCTCCTCCTGCCCAATGGCACCAACCCCATTCAGAGTCTCCCTTCATGCATAACAATGGCCGTCGTAAAACACGGAATGGAGTTTGCTAGCGAGAGCAAAATTTCATGCAATATATTGTTTAATTAGTTTACCAAGACTGACTTAAAAGCAGAATTATGTCCCTTTGTAATATATGTCACACACTTCTATTAAATGTGTTCAAAGATATAACAACATGAATGCCATTTTTATGTCATCTTGAGACGCCAATGAAAGATTTAATAGTCTTGTATTATAGCTTGTTTAATAAACCCCCCCATCTCTCTCTCTCTCTCTCTCTCTCTCTCTCTCTCTCTCTCTCTCTCTCTCTCTCTCTCTCTCTCTCTCTCTCTCTCTAATAAATATCGTAGATATAAATGAAATCAAATAAGAAATTGTGATTTTTAGGCTGTTTCTTGAATGAAAATATTCTTAAAATAAAAATAGTCATAAAAATTCCTCCCCTATATACTTTCAATGTATACACAAATGAACAGGGAATGTATTTTCTTGATTCAACAGCTAAAGTAAGAATATGACAGTGACTATCGCATTCTGGCACCCTCATGAAAACCAACCATTGTTGGCTACCATGTTACTCCAGAATGATTCAGCATTTCACGTTGTCTTAGAAACCTAATTATTAATAAATCATTTTAATATATATTTTTAAATGTTCTTGCACTTCTGAACTATTGTTATTATTCCACTGTTTGTGATGGTCAATTTTCATGTTTTCGTAAATATCCTTGAACATTTTAAGGCATATCTTGATCACACACACACACACACACACACACACACACACACACACACATATATATATATATATATATATATATATATATATGTATATATATATATATATATATACATACATACATATATGTATATATATATATATATATATACATATATTTACATATATATACATACATATATATATATATATATATATATATATATATATATATATATATATATATATATATATATACATATATATATATAAATATATATATATATATATATATATATATATATATATATATATATATATACATATACATACATATATATATATATATATATATATATATATATATATATATATATATATATATTTATTAGAATGTTAAGTATCTAAATTGCATCACGGAAAGAACTTCTTTACAGCAGATTTCCTTTAAGTGTTTTATAAAAATTGAAAATTACTTTTATCTTCCATTCTTTATTTTTTTCCTTTTCCCATCTGTTATTGGCTATACAAATCTAAAAATCCTTCCTACTCTTCTCTCGATACTGTTCAACTCATAGCCTCACACGTTATAGACGCGAACACCATTCTCTAGTTCTTAGGTAATATCGGCCCTATTCCTTCCCTTGATAAGGGTCCTATTCCTTTGCATCACAATTAGCCGGAGCAACGGGTATCCCCTATTTAATACGTAGGCTATGAATAAATTTATATCTTGTACTGAGTTTCGAAAAGCTTGCTGTGATATCCCTACAACCATCAAATGACTATTGGGTTCCCCTGACAAAGTCTGTTAGGAAGGCTGAAAGACTGACTGGGTCTTTGGTAGGTTCTTAGACAGAAGAGACAGGTAATCACATAGAACAGTGGTCAACATTTATCCTGTAAAATCTCTCTCTCTCTCTCTCTCTCTCTCTCTCTCTCTCTCTCTCTCTCTCTCTCTCTCTCTCTCTCTGCTAGAATTGTTGGCTTCATTTATCCTGTAAAGTATTATCTCTCTCTCTCTCTCTCTCTCTCTCTCTCTCTCTCTCTCTCTCTCTCTCTCTCTCTCTCTCTCTCTCTCTCTCTGCTAGAATTGTTGGCTTCATTTACAGTGGACAAATCCATGAATACAAAATGAGAGGCAAAGTCTTGTTATATGAGAGATGCCTCAGCCATCGCCATTAATGACTCGGACGTTGCAACTATCGGCGTTGATCAACGAATGTGAATATCACTGGATTCTTCTTCGTTTTGCAGCGAGCAAACAACCCGTCAGTCCTCCATCTCAGATATCCTGGAAATCCAGGTTTCTGTCAATCTGAAGACACATTCATTTTGATGGAGGAAGGAAGTCAATGTTACGATTTGCCTGTTTTAGGCATTTCCAATATCTTAAGGTCAGTTATAAGTTCAACACCGGTCAAGAAATTAATGGTCTATTTTTTGTTAGTGTTTCATGAATTAGTATTGCTATTCAGATTTGATGAATCGACATTCCGATGGTTATAAAAAGTTTAAAATTATTTTCATAATCTATTTTTTTCAATTTTCTGTTTAGCTATCTGGATGTTTTATTTCCTTTTTTTATCATATTCTGTTTTTAATTCGAATTTCAATTGGTATGATATACTAAAAAATTTGATCTTCACAAGTTGATGAAATATGAAAAGTTGTTTTACACAATCTTATTTTAATCAATTGTCTGCCGCTAATGAACATGCTTTTGTATATGAGTTTGGGTTTATTACCTTTCAAAATGGATCAATTTTGATAATTTGTTGACAACGAAAAAGAATACAAAGGAAAACGTTGATGATAGAGCTTTTTGACGGTGTAGTGTTACTTTTATCATTGTTATAGGGTTTTGCTAACATTTTTTTTTAATGCCACTTCTCTTATACCAAAGGAAATTATTGATTCAAGCCATTAACTGACAAGCGATATTCTTCCTCCAGAAAGCGTTTCCTACAAGAAGTATCATTCCTTCAAACCCAGTCATTAAGATACAGCCACCTTTCCCAAAACCTCAAAAAGAGCAGCAGCCTCCCTCCTCACCTTCATCTTCTTCTTTTTCTTCTTTTTCTTCTTCTTCTTCTTCCTCTTCTTAGTCCCACTACATAGCAGGGTTGGCTGTTTGTGTCGACTTATCCGATCTATTTCTATTCCATGTACCTTTTCCGCCCTTGACCCACCTCACCCATATCCCTCTCCACCACATCCATCCACCTGATCTACTGACGCCCAACACACACCTCCTCCCCATCACTGGCAGAATCAAATTCATGCGGCCCTTCTCACACCCTTTTGTTCACATTGCAAAACCAGCATTCTAAAGCCAAACCATTTTATTCAGTCATTTGAAAGCAATTGCTCATTCGCTCCCTACTTCCATCACTTTAATTACTCAATCTCTACACTTTATAGGTCATTATGCTTTTCCCCTTCTTCTGTGTAATTAAATCAAACCCACGTTCCCATGAATCTCCTTTCACGTAGTTCAAAGACTGCAATAAAATATTGCATTTGCTTTGCTTGTAGTAAAAAAATTCCAAGCTCTAAAATGTTTAATTGTTTATGTGATAGATGCATAAAGCGTGAGAAGGTCCCTATTGTAGTTCTTAAAGCATGTTGGACAATTAAATTGGTTCCATGTCGAAAGGACATACACGCCATTCCTTTGTTTCTTTAAGGCGATAAAGTGGATTGAATGTTTTGATCCTATTTTGAGAAATCTCATTTTGGACGCCTCAATTCACGAAATAATTACCAAGGGGGAAAAAATAGGTAGTTTTTGTAAAAATACTCTCTCTCTCTCTCTCTCTCTCTCTCTCTCTCTCTCTCTCCTCTCTCTCTCTCTCTCTCTCTCTCTCTCTCTCTCTCTCTTTGGGGGTACCCACTGTTCATGACAAATCTCCTGTCACAGTGAGCAACCTTACAATGTATAATTTCAACATATATTAATTCAGTTTCAAACAATAAAAACAAAAAACTCCTGTTATAAGGACATTTCTGTTTATATTGTTTTAAACTGTAATAATATATATTTATATATTTACAGCAAACAATATCGGCGTCAATGAGCTTAAATATCAGGATGCCAGCGAACTGGCATCCAATTTGAGAAGCTGTAAGGGTTTATCGTCAAATTCATGCTAAAACTTTGTTACAGAAGCTTATATTAATTTATTCATCAGTTAATGTCACAGTCCTTTAATTAATTAAATATAATTTGCATTATCTATGATATTTTCATTGTATTATTTAATTAGTAAAAGGAATAATAAATATCATAGCTCAGATTCCAATTTCATCTCTCTTGAGTTTTCTCATCAATCTTGATCTAGCTTCTGTCTACCTTAATTTTAACCAGCTTAGTTATAATAACTATATAAATGCATATATATATATATATATATATATATATATATATATATATATATATATATATATATATATATATATATATACATATATATATATATATATATATATATATATATATATATATATATATATATATATATATGTATATTTATATATATATATATATATATATATACATACATATATATTTATATATATACCATGGTTACCTCGCAGCTATCACAAAGAATCTTTGGATCTTTAATTTGCGTGTAGCGACAAGCATGAAATCTTTGTTATAAACATTGAATTTCTTAAGCCCTGTCGTGGGGTTGAGGGATTAATTTTCTACTGATAAACTCAGGATTTCAAAAGGGGTTAGAGAAACCTTCGATACAAGAAAAGAAACCTTGGTCGATGCATAATAATGATAATAATTATAATATCAACTGTGATCAACAGTGGTGAATATCACTGGATATCTATATAAACGTTTGCAAGTGTCACCTCATCTGAATATCACTCGAATTCCCTTCATACAATGAACAAATATCTAATGTTCCTTGCCCCTTAAATGCACTTATAGGAGTGAAGCTTGACATTTACCCTCATATGCGGAAACTTCTTTCTGAGCCACTTGTTAATATCTCAAATTCATAGCGTTTGTCTGAACAGAAAGAAGGGAGTACCCTCGAGGTCATTCAAAAAGATAGTGATCACAGTATGTTGAAGGTTATTAATGTTAAGGGCTCTGGTAGTCTTTGGAAACTCTCCCTCCGGATAATCTGTTGGATGGAGTTCGAGACTTACTCAAACTTGATATTTTCTTATAGTGCCTGTAACATCATAATCCTTATGAACTAGAGATGAGGATTTTTTAGGGAGCCTGTAAGTCTACTTGTTGAGACAGCGGCAACCATTGTCTGGCCCTCCTTGGTCCTATTTTGGGTGGAGAGAGAGCATGTCCTTTAGCTCTGTCAATCATGAAAGATCTTTAGAAACCTTAAATATTTAATCTTACAAGTCATATTATTTAACGGGCGAACAAACAAATCTGCATTGAATTTTAAGGAGTTCCTTACACGCAAATTTCTGTCAATTTATATTCCATTATATATTTATATTTCTCTTTTAAAAAAACGTAATATTAATCAGAAATTATCCGTAAAAATAAACTGTTCTCATCATTATGTCAGTAAAATACGTGCGACCGTAATTTTAACATAATATCCCTCCTGTACGTCAATATATCCATTTTTAAAACAGTAAAAAAAAAAAACTTGAATAAAGGTTGATAGTTATTCACCGGTTTTTAATGCAAAGTTTTAATAGTGTTAATGCAACTTTTTAACAGTGTAGAAAGACAGTTGGTTGATTTGCGTAAAAGAAACGGAGATTCAATGCTGTATTTCCAAAAATGTATGTTTTTATCTCTGTGACCCACATTCTATTATATCTTCTGTTTATTTCATTTTACTGGGAAATAAGCTGTTATAATTTCCTAATAGGATTTTGAAAGGAAATTCTTCATGAATAACCACAGGTTTAAATATGAACTGAGAGAGAGAGAGAGAGAGAGAGAGAGAGAGAGAGAGAGAGAGAGAGAGAGAGAGAGAGAGAGAGAGAGAGAGAGAGAACTATTCACGCAAACATATCTTTTTCTCCCTTTATTTTTATGCATTTAACGTCCAAAATCCCATTCCTTAAGAGCATTATTACCAACATTTCACTATTTTATCGCTTCAAGGAAACAAGGGAATGTTTGTTATTCCCTTATCTATGTAGACTATTTAATTGTCTGCTTAAAACTTCTCTGGAGGCTATATCTGTGCTTTTTTGCCCCACCTGTAAAGCAATACAAATGTTTTATAGGCCAAAATTCTTTATTTTCAAGTACAGAAAAATTTCCAGTTTCTTGAACCTTTTATTTGACGTAAAGGGGAGACATGAAGAGAAATTGTTTGTTTGCGTAAACAGAAGCTTTAAAAGTTTAAAGGTCGTTCATTAATAACAGAAGCAAGAGACTGACTATGTATACATATCATCAACGTCCAAGACCCCTCTTCATCTATACTAGGACTAGGGAGGGCTTGGCAATTGTTGCTGTCAACTCAAAACCTGCATCCTTATCTCACAAGGATTGTGATATTAAAGACTTTACAAAAAGCTATCGAGCTTGAGTGAGACTCGAACCCCGGTCCTGCATATTGCCAGGCGGGGACTATAAGTGTTAGACTTATTATGAATTTTTACATATCTTTCATGGCACTTCAGTTATGAATAAGAGTTGTGGGTCCTTTTAAGGAAAACTCTATATGGCTCTTTAATATAGCTATATATTAATTGATATGCTCTAGAATTAAAGGCAAATGAATAACATATCCAAATAATAATTAACTTTCGTGCAAATTCAACAGCTTGCCCTATCCCAATAGTCTTTCAAACGAGATTAGATCGAAAAATGTCTGGTATCTTTAAATGATTAATATACATACAATTGACTGTTAGAATTTACTTCTTTAGCTCTCTATCTACACCCGAATGTAATGAATCCTGAGAAACGTCAGTAATACACAGAAAACATTTAGTTGCCGCTTTCTGAAAAGAGCAATGGTCTTATTATACAGTTGTTTTCAGTCAACAGATAAGTGCTTAACACGAATGTTCGTCATGGAAGAGACAAACAGTCAAAGAGTCTCAGTCTTGGAAGAAGCTAATATAAAGTAGCAAAGTGTGTTTCTCCTGGAAGGGGACAGAAAAGCAAAGAGTTTCCGTCCTGGAGGACACTAAATCAATGAGTGTTGGTCCTTGAAAATGACAAAGAACCATAGTTTTAATCCTGGAAGATGATGTAGAATATAAGTATTAGTACTTGTGTATATAAATAATCAATATACTTACGAGCACAACCCATATGTACACACAAACACACACACACACACACACACATACACACACACACACACATATATATATATATATATATATATATATATATATATATATATATATATATATATATATATATATATATATATATAAAACCCACGAATGGCATTCAATACCGAATTCCATCTTGGGAATATACATCCACTTAGAATTCATTTTATGGTAACAGCTTCTGGCCGGGGGGGAGGGGAATTCGAACCCCCACCTGTTCGGCTGGGAACCATGCCTGCCAGTGACCATACCGACTGAGCTATCAAGAGAGATAAAAGTTTATGACAAGTCCTCGTACATATTCCTGTCGAATTTAGGAATCTGTTCATACACTTGAAATAAACCCCTCTCCACCATGATAGCAGAATCGTAAGTTTGCAACACGTGGTTATTATAAATGAATATATATCACAAGCACACGTGATTTCAATCAATATAAATGTCACCCACGAATGGCATTTAATACCCACCCACTATGTGCTGAAATGTGATCTTGAAGTTCGGAGGGCTATTCATGATAAGGGGACAAAGTTTCGTTACGATGGGGGTACCTATAACATACGTGATATGTACCACGTGGTCACCTGGTACCACTGTCAGAGGTATGGACATTTTGAAAACGATTGCAAGTCTAAGAATGATGATAAAGTCTGAGCGAAATGTTCAGGGAGACATTTCACCAGGGAGAGTAATTCGCAGTGTCAAAGTGTATAAACTGCGCAAAGTTAAAAAAATCAAATGACCACACAGTAAATTCTAGAGACTACAAAGCTTATGACTTGGAATTGAAAAGACTAGCGGAAAATACTGATCATGGTTACTAAGGATGCCATAAACTGTGGCTATGTAAATATACCATCTCTAGGTAATAAGACTGTTCAAATTCGAGAATTGATAAACGAGAAATATTTAGATATACTAGCATTATCTGAAACATGACTAAATAACTTTGACAAGGCAAAGATCACTGAAATGACGCCCCCCTGCCCCCCGTCCCTTCTTTCACATACCGAGAGAAGGTAGGTCTGGTGGTGGTGTCGGGCTCTTTATTCACAAAAGTTACTAAAATCTCAAAAGTTGAAAAGGATTAGTGTAACAAGCTTTGAATATATAGAAATAGAATTTACGCAAAAAAAAAAAAAAAAAAAAAAAAAAAAAAAAAAAAAAAAGAATAGAAAAGTATCCTTTGTAAACAATACGTGATCTGAAACGTTAAATACTGTGAACGAGCAAGGTAAAACGACAGCGGAGGTCCTGTAGAGTGTAAGGTTCTCCTGCTGTATAGGACCGGAAAAGCAGCCATCAAAGTATAAGTAAGTAAAGTAAATGGGTAAATCACATAAGGGGGAATTATGATATCCCAGAGAGGTCATCCATTGGTGATAGTGGAAATGTTAGTAAAATTTCACGTCTATTAATCGGTGTTGACGTAACCTTCAGCGTCAATGAAGACAATTGATGGAGTATTCATATACAAGGGAGACCTTTCTCCCTCTATTCTGTATTCATGAATTGTCCAGAGGATGAGTAGGCATTCTCACCGGCCAGATGCTGCTGAAAGCGATTTCCTGCAACTATTTCGTGTCGTTTATCAGCTTCTGTCAAAGCCAGAGTCAGTCTCTGTCGTAGATTCTGTCGCCTCACTGCAATAAATGTTCGAGGGCTGCAGGAATGGAATAGTTGGCTGAACGTTTCACAATCCAAAGTATATTAATGGAGTCATGCGTTTTGTACGTAGAAGACATTACAATCCTTTCTGGATAACATTTTGTCGGTCGGGTTGATAGTAGGGATTAGAATGGAGAATTAAGAACAAAACTCTACCAGTGTCCTATAGATGGCGCTATTGTTTATAGCATAAAACTGATCTGACATGTTTTTAGTAAAGTGGAATAAAGTTGATATGAATAAAAAAGTGAAGCTTAACTTCCAATCTAGTATTCATATTCAATATACATTAAACATGCATATGTCTATTTTTAATCGCCAAAGAATATGAATAGGCCTAAATAAATGAGATAGAAAAAAATTCCAAAAGCAAATTATTTTCATCCGTAACGTTGAAAGACAATTTTATAATCCGTAAGAAAATCCAATAGATAAAGTACGAATAAATCTAAACTCTTTCGAGAAAGAATCGATTGGATTTTTATATCGGAATTTGGGGTCTTTTATGGTTCATAAAAATTGAGATTACTCTCATTCCTCGAGAGATTTTAAAGTGAAATGAGAAATAGATTAAAAATTCCCATCCATCGCATTTGCCATTTCTTTAGTTCTCGTCTCCCATAATATATCAATAGACTTTCTTTTTGGAAAGGACTCGAGAAATGTTATCATTCAACAAGGCTTGATAAAGGGGGATTCTCATTAACTCTTTTTGAGTTATTACATAGTTTTATATTGAGAAATTTATTATTTATGGCATCATAAAGTTCTCCTATTCGTATTTTATGTATCTAGTCTGTCTCGCTCTTACCAATATTGATAATACATATTTAAGGAAAGACTAAAACTTCGATTATACTGTTTGCATGTATGTATGCATTCACTTGCATAAATTGAATTACTGTACATATGTATATGCATAAGCAGACGCATTACACACACACACATACACACACACACATATATATATATATATATATATATATATACATACATATATATATATATATATATATATATATATATATATATATATATATATATATATATATATATATATATATATATATATATGCATGTATTTATATATATACACACACACACATATATATATATATATATATATATATATATATATATATATATATATATACATATATACATATATATATATATATATATATATATATATATATATATATATACATATATACATATATACATATATACATATATACATACATATACATACACACACACACACACACACACACACACACATATATATATATATATATATATATATATATATATATATATATATATATATATATATATACATATATATATATATATATATATATATATAAATCATATCTTCTTACATGCACTGACACAAAGGGCCTCGCTTATATTTCGTCAGTCCTCATTATCTTGAGCTCTTAAATCAATACTTCTCCATTCATCATGTCAGTTTTCTCGCTTCATATTCCTCACTCATGTAGGCCTACGTCTTCCAACTCTTCGAGCACGTTCTGGAGCCCAGTTAAATTTTTGGTCAGCTAATCCTTTGGGAGTGCGAAGAGCATGCCCAAACCGTCTCCATATGCCCCTCACCGTGATCTCATCCACAAAAGGCCCTTGAGTAATCTCTTCTATAGTTTCATTTCTAATCCTGTCCTTCCATTTAACTCCCGAAATTCTTCCGAGAGCTTTGTTCTCAAATATACTTATTCTGTTGGAGATTGTTATATTACCATAGCCTGAATCTGGTCCACAGAGTAACACAGATCTCACTAAGGGGAAATATAGCCTGATTTTTCTTTGTATTTTCAGGCTATTTGATTTCCCAATTTTACTGAGCCTAGCCATGGGCTAATTTGCTCTTTTAATCTTTGCACTCCAATTCCAAAGACCCTTTATTAGAGATCATAGTTCCTAAATATCTAAATGATTATACCTCGTAAATCCTTTCTCCTTCCAGTGATATTTCATCTTCCATTGCATATTTCGTTCTCATCATTTCTGTCTTTTATTCCGTTTATCTTGAGCACATTCTCCTGTGATATTTTATGCGTTCTGGTAAGCAAGCACTGGAAATCCTTTTTTGTTTAGCTAATAATGACAACGTCATCAGCATACGGTAGCTCAGCTAATTTCCTATTACCAATCCAATCCAATCCTTCACCACCATCTCCAACTATTTTACGCATTGCAAAATTCATATGGAGGATAAACAACATAGGTGACAAAACATTCACTTAAAGTACTCTGCTGTTCAGTGGAAATCCATTTGATAGGACTCCACTAACATTCACTTTACACTTGCGATGCTCATGTACATAGTTAATAAAATTTACATAGTCAAGAGGAATTCCATAACAACGCAGGACTCTCCACAAAATTGGTTGGTGCCCACTATAAAAGGCTTTTCCATAGTCCACAAATGCTATGAAAAGTATATTTCTGTATTTCAATATATCGTTGTATATGTCTTAAAATGAAAATTTGGCAGTACACCTCTTATATTATATAATTGATGCATCTGTAATTATTGCAATCAGTCAGGTCTCCTTTATTAGCCATTTTCACCAACACTCCTAACTCCCATTCATCAGGTTTTGCCTCTTCATGCCACATTCTACAAAATAATCTTATAAATACTCTGGGGGTCACTTCCTTTTCGACCAGTAACATCTCAGCAGTCATTCCATCGTATCCAAGGGTTTTCATCTCTTAAGTTTTATAAATGTAGCTATGACTTCAAACTCACTGAATTTAATCATATATATATATATATATATATATATATATATATATATATATATATATATATATATATATATATATATATATATATATATATATATATATATATATATACTGTATATCCTCAGGTAGTGTTAAACTGTATATGATATCCTTCTCTGGGCTTCTAAACTGATTATTTACAGATTTTAACCAAATCTAATTTGAAATTTTGAATAGCATACCCCAAAATGCAATTTATATTTCCAACTAAGAGTCATTGGATAAGCACATACACGATATACAAACACACACACACAAACATATATACTGTATATATATACATATATATATATATATATGTATATATATATATATATATATATATATATATATATATATATATATATATATATATAGAAAGAGAGAGAGAGAGAGAGAGAGAGAGAGAGAGAGAGAGAGAGAGAGAGAGAGAGAGAGAGAGAGAGAGAGATATTTGTATATAAATATAAATATATATATATATATATATATATATATATATATATATATATGTATATATATATATATATATTATATATATATATATATATATATATATGCATCTCTCTCTCTCTCTCTCTCTCTCTCTCTCTCTCTCTCTCTCTCTCTCTCTCTCTCTCTATATATATATATATATATATATATATATATATATATGTATATATATACATACATATATATATATATATATATATATATATATATATATATATATATATATATATATATGTATATATATATATGTATATATATATATGTATATATATATATATATATATATATATATATATATATATATATATATATATCGGTTTGTATATCGTGTATTTGAGTGTATCCAGTGAGCCTTAGTTTGATATATCAGTTACATGTTTGTAGTATGCTGTTTAAAATTTCAAATTCAATTTGGGGAAAATCTGTAAACAATCAGTATAGAAGCAGAGACAATGATATCGTACATAGTTTAAAACTAGTTAAGGTTATCATATTGATGTTAGGGGAGGTGTTTTCTCTACGATAGATTATGAATAAATAGGCTCGTTGTAATGAAGAATTATTGAGTGGAAACTGTGAAGTATAATGAGTAGGAAGTTTGACAATTGGTGTCAATTTAGGAGAATGATGTTGGGTGTTGTATGTCTTTGAGCGACTAGCAGTATCAGGAATCAAAACTTCTACATCCGCCAAAGACGTTATATTTCCACCTGCGTTTATTTATCTATTTGTCTGCTTGTTTGAAGCAGTATTAGGTTGAAGATACTTGCCGGCTTGTCACCAAATTTTAACAATGGGTAGGTATCATGCTCCAGAAAAAAAGGTCTGAAATCTATGATTGTTACTCGTTGGAAATGTAATTCAATGAAAGGTTGTTTAATAGACCATGAGTAATTACGCCTTGGACTTGTCATTGTCCTTGAATTTTTATTTCTTTTTTTCTTTTTTCTTTTGTCTGTATGACAGTTACTGCTCGTATTGCATTTTTTAAAGGCAATGAAATTACTTATAGATTCATATTTGATTTACATTATTGATTGTTAACAATGCAGAAACGACATGGAAAATGAAAATTAAAACTGAAATAGAAGTAATTCCATCCTCATTTACATCTACAAAATATTCCTAAATCGACTCATTTTTTTTTTAATACTGCATTTCATTTTTAAAATATATGAAAAGGAAACTATTCCCAACCGACACACAAACTAATATGTAAAAATAGATACTCTCGGAATCTACCTCGAGGAGGTCCCATTAAATGGTCCAAAAAATATTCGTTGCATAAACTGGGTTATATTACAGCTGGGATCTGATGTTTACAGATATTTGCCCTCTGTAACGTAAAATACAATTGCCGTAGTTGGCTGTACTAATTAGCGGGTCAACTGAAATTAAACATTTTCACCAACATTTTCTTTCCCTCTTTTTGGGTTGTTATTCATTGGTGGTTGGCATGGTTGCAACAGCTGCCATTCTCGCTAACAAGGTATTTTTATTTCAAATGGCTCTCGTTAATGAGCTTGTAATAATTAACTCTGTGCCGCTATAACGTAAGGTCTCTTTTACCGATGGCCTACAACGCTTTAGGATTTAGTGCGTTGGATCATTTCATATGTAATGCATTATTATTAGTATGTGTTAGGAATTATTATTATTATTATTATTATTATTATTATTATTATTATTATTATTATTTAGAGATAAACTATAACCGTAGTTGGAAAAGCAAGATTCTATAAGCCCATGTGCTCCAAGAGGGAAAAATACCCAAGTAAGGAAAAGAAACAAGGTAATAAAAAAATCTAGAAGAGAAGTAATACACAATAAAAATAAAATTCATAAGAAAAGTAATAAGTTTAAGTCATATCTTTCATGTATAAATTATAAAAACTTCAAAAAGGTGGGATGGAGGGGGGAGAAAAATAAAATAGAACGGTATAACCAAGTGTAATCTCAAGAAAGGATGTATATTGTATAAAAATCAGGTTCAAAATAATTCAACATGGATCTCTTTCTTTCCTTTCGAAGATTTGTTGAATTAATTAAAGCGAGGAAGGTAAGGCAGAAACATGAGGCATCACATATATTTTTCTAAAACGTCAGTTTTCGTGGTGATTAGTCTAAATAAATATCCTTAGCTGATATATTAAACGCAAAGATACTTCTAGAATGGTTTATGTTTATTTTTAGAACCTTAACTCTAGTAAATTTCCGCAAACTTCAGTGGTATAATTATATCACAAAAGCAGAAGTGGAATGTCTTGTCTAAACTCTAGGCTATCAATCATTTAAAAATTTGTATTATCACCTAATGATCATTCTAAGTAGACGTATCTTATTCATCTATTATTTGCTCTATCGGGAATAAAGATTTACTTAATATCTAGCGAAACGGTAAGATAACGTAAACATTTATTTTTTATTTTTCTATTACACTAAATCCTTTAGAGTTTAGAGGTTGCCAATGTCTGCATCAACAATGATTTGAAACAAGGGATATTTTCATATTTAATTTTCAGTCTCTAACGTCCTTTACACACACACATACACATACACACATACACACACATACAAACGCCATAATTGCCCGAAGCCTATCTCCAGGCAGGGGCTCTTAGGTGATCAACATTTTCCCGTAATATTCCGCACTGATAAGCCTTTTGCTTATGCAGAGCTCACTTTGAACAAATCCTTCCCAATAATTACGCTAAAACTATTGGGTAGAAAATATAATCTTCAATGAACTATGTAAAGTTGCCGATATAGTATATTACAATGGAAATTTTAATCACCAAAAAGAAAATGTGAAAAATAAAAATAAATGTTATGTACGTCATGAAGCCCGTCTAAAGTAATGCTTAATATATATATATATATATATATATATATATATATATATATATATATATATATATATATATATATATATATATATATATATATATATATATATATATATATATATATATATATATATATATATATATATATTTAAAGAATATATGAAATATCTTCCTAACAAGATATTGCTTTGAAATTTTTAAGCGTCTAAAAAATGTATATAAAAGTTGTCTTGAGGCAAGTGCACTCCGTCTCCAAGATTTTCCTTTTCATTAAATGCTTGTGTTTTTTGTCACCTGAGGAATTAAAAGCTGTTCCTTATCTGAAACCCGTCAGTGTTTTTCTCAACCACAAAGTAAGGCTTATCAATGCATCTAAACTGATTGAATCCTCAATTGTAGTACATACGTCAAACCGAGTTGTGATTATTATCACCATAGTCAGACTGGTGTGCCCTATTATTATTATTATTATTATTATTATTATTATTATTATTATTATTATTATTATTATTATTGTGACTAAGTCAAGCTATATAACCCTAGTTGAGAATGAAGGATCCTATAATCCCAAGGGCTCCAACAGGGAAAAATAGCCCAGTTAGGAAAAGAAATAAGAAAATAGATAACCTACAAAAGGAGTAATAGAAAATTAAAATAAGATATCTTGGTTTTGACTTAGTTTGATATCCAGTGATGTAGGTATTTAGCCATTTTAATTAAAATTTCCATCACTAATTCTTCCAAACCTTAAATTTACTCGTGACTGTTTTCTTCTAAGATCTATAATACTTGAATTTTTTCATGTTTCTAGTTTCAGTTATAACAATCATTCATTGCTTTTAACGAAACCTTTAAAAAATAAGCAACGTTTGCCATGTTTCTACCTCTCTTTTGGCTCCAAGCCAACATAAGCAGTCAGTAACAAAACAGAAAACATTTTCATTTCTACGTACATTCTTTTCTAATTTCGAAACGTTATAACTTTTTAATCCTACTTTCATGATTGAGGCTTTATACCCCTGTTTTCACTACTTATTCTCTGTAAGAGGCATTTTCCTTTATAAAATAATTTTATAATCCCTCAAATACTCATAATCCACATCCGTAATTTCATTACAAAGACGGATTTTTCAAAAATTTTCGAGAAACAAATACTGATTTGATTTCCAACGATAATCCGCAGCTAATCACTGGGTGACATGTTTTATTGCAGACTGACGACACAGTTCCGCTTTACCAATGAAGCCTGAACATCACATGCAAATTAATTCGAAAGAAAGTTTGATGTTGTTAATACCTATGTCAGACATGGCTTCATCAGCACATAGAGTCTGTTGTTCTAGTTGTTGCATGAAGAGATTTAGGACAATGGGGGAGGGATAAAGTAGAGGATATTGTTTGGGGGATAAGTGAAAAGGTAAATAGTTTCCGGATATTTGCAGCAGAAAAGCGAAAAGCGTCAGTAATAATGAAAATGTCATAAAGTTCCGTATAGATGGATTACTAAGGTTTCCGATGAGTCGGTGGAATTCTCCTGACATAAAAAGGAAGTATTTTCCTTTGTATTTTTCAGTATTTTTTATTATTTTATTTTACCTGGAAGATGTTTGGAATCGGAATGAAATAGGATTCATGAAAAAAATCTTATTTGAATCTTTTTTTCTTCTTTTTGGTCAATTTTATTTCGGTATAATTTTAATGTTCTGCTGAAGCTGTTATTAGATTTCTACCCGCCTAGTGAAGCCCTCTTGTTATCTAATTTAGATTTACCTTCTTTAGAATTAGTTATTTAGATACATAAATAAATAAAAAAAAAATATTTACATTAATTCAAGAATTTTAGTTTTGATTGTGGTTGCACAAAGCTTATATAGGTGACTAAGAGAGTTACATGTGAGGTTAGCTCTCAAAGAGAAAGGATTTTATTGTATCTTTTTAACTGTAAAAAAAAAATAAAAATAGATTTCTTTGCTCAATAACCTATTATTGCTCCGCAGTGTCTAACATTTGTCCTTTGTAAAATATTGAATGTACAAACTTTCTGAGATTAGAACGAAAATCATAGTTTTTCGGAGGGCGTTTTTGGCGTTAATTCATAAAGTGATGTATTTGATCCTTTATTCCAGTTGTGACCAGATTGTAAAATTAACTACCTTATCAGGTAGTTTTCGATGAAAGTTCAAACTTATTGCAAGTGCTTTTGTGTTGGTCGGGTTGACACAAGTCGTGTTTCATAGATCATATATGACTTTCATCACTTAACGTTGTTACAGATCTTAATACGATTATTCTGTTTTTATTTCCCATATATTGTATATACGTTACTTTATTCATTTTCCGTAATTGGTTTTTCTCGCTGTTTGAGACCCTTGGCTAGAGGCATTTACTTTTTTTCCATTAAGGTTTTAGCTTGGTTAATAATAATAATAATAATAATAATAATAATAATAATAATAATAATAATAATAATAATAATAATAATAAATCAGTATTTTGTCGGTAGTACGCATTTTTTATTATAATTATTGTCTTTTCCAAGGTTCTTTCACTTAAGGTTTCTAGACAAGGTTGAATATATATTGTAAAATTTATGGTTAATTAGGAGCATGAGGTCTATAACAATTGCAGAAGTGTTTTGTTTTTTTCTAACCTTCTCTCGTACTTCCTTATTGATACTTTTCCACATCAGGACCAGAACATTCTTCCCAAATGGAGCCAAGTCAACAATAAGCCTAGAATTCCCCTATCAATCATCATAAAGGGATGCTTCCTCATCTTCATCTCGAATCCATACACCCATACATTCCACGAATGAATGGATGAATGAGGGATGATGGATGCCCCCAAGTAAACAAAAGAAAGGAGGTGGAAGGAAAAGGAAATTCTTATTCCTTTGAAGGGAGTCACCATAATTCCTTGGACGTCCTGGTAATCTGTCCATCTGAAACTACTCACCTGAGAGACTGTTTTGTGATCTAGGCTTTTCTTCAGACTCCCCCCTCCCACCACCACTTACGACATATTGTTTGAGATCCCCCCACCCCCCTCATACCCTATCTCAGATTTGTATTATCTCCCCGCCCTACCCCCACTTGTAAAGACAGACGTACGTGGCTGACAACAATATCCTCTATTAGCTGATGAGACCATCTTTGCCAAAGACTTTGTTCCGGGACTACAGGTGGACTGGTTTCCATAAAGCCGACTTCTGATGGGATTATGTCGTTGTATGACGGTTGAAGGTTTAGGCTCCTTTTGTAAAGCAGTTTTGTGACATATTACGCTGTCAGAACTTAATCACTGGATGGCATTGTGTGTTGGGATGTTTGGTTCTTTCCAAATTTTATACGAACCTAGAAATAGATATATGTATAAACATATATAAACACACACACACACACACACACACACATATATATATATATATATAGTTATAACATTTATAGTATACATATATATATATATATATACTGTATATATATATATATATATATATATTATATATATATATATATACATATAATATATATATATATATATATATATACATATATATATATATTATATATATATATATATATATATATATATATGATATAGGAAGCTCCTGAGCTCCCCCTTAAAGCATCTGAGAAAAAATACAGTTTTGACGACATTTTTGCAGAAGCGCCTTAACATCAGTGCTCTTAGTCTACTGAAGTTTAAGTATTTGTAATAGATTTCAAGCAAAGGTGGCATTCTGAACCTCCAGTTATTCCTTCACGACAAGGAAGATTTAATTTGTTTACTAATGTTTCAATGATGGAGATTCCTCAGGTGACATTTGAATTCAGGAAATAAAAGAGAAACCATACTCTGAAACGTTTGGGTGTAATTTCAAGTTAAAAAATAATTAAAATCCATTGCAGGCCACTTGAGCCAATGATAAAGTCATAATTGATCATTTGCTTGTTGAAATTCCTAAGTCATAGATTGTTGCCAGAACCAATAGAAATATATTAGTTTGTCGCATGAGGTAATGGCAAGATATATAATAGTTGGTAGTGTGAGTTTATGCCAATTGGATATCTGTTTGTTCGAACTAAGGCCATAATCATAGTTAGTCGCTTGAACTGATGCCAAAGTCATAGTTAGTCAATTGGACCAGTTTCAAAGTCTTAGTTTGTTGTTTGTGCCAATTCTAAAGTCATAGTTTGTTGCTTGAGCCAATGTCAGTTACATAGTTTGTTGTTTAATCCGTGTCTAACAATGGTTGATTGAGCTATTTCGGGAGCAGTAGCTGGTGGTTGATTGAGCTAGTTGGGGAGTACTAGCTGGTCAGTTGGATGTATGGTATAAGCATAGTTGGTTTCTTGAGAAAATACCAAAGTCATAAGTCCTAATTTGTCGATTGATCAATGGAAAAATGAAAGTTGGTCTTTTGAGTCGATAGAGAAGTCGCAGTTTTTTGGTTGAGTCAATGGCAAAGTCATATTTGGTTTCTTGAACTAGTGGGAGAGTCATAGTTCATGCTTGAGCCAATGGAAAGATGTTAGTTGATCGCTTTAGCCACTGGCAAGGTGGTAGTTAGTTGCTTGATTTAATGTCAAAGCTATAGTTGATTATTTCAGCTATTGCAACTTACATCATATGTACAAAATCAATGGCCCACCCTCTCACAGGTTCTTCAGTATATCTTCTGTTTTCCAAGCAGTCTGTCATGGTAACATCTTCATACTACCAATAATAGGTTGGTACTTTGAATTATTTTTTTCTTCTTTTTTGTGTAAAGAGGTGAAATCATATCTCATTCTTGGTGACTAAACTTCCATAAATTGTTGATATCAGCGTGAACATCTGTCAACTATCCTAGACGCCAATGTATCAGCCAGTGTTTGTGCTGCTGTCAACATTCGTCCCAAAGCTGACTTTATGTATCTTGGCGTGCATTACTACAAGCTAAGACGATTTTTTTTTTCAACTCCGCGATGCCATAAGTCATTTCCTTCTGTGACAAAAGTAATGTTCACCAAATGGCAAGATGATGATGATTAAGTAAAACTGTTTTTTGGTGTATAGTGTTTATTGCAGATAAATTAGAGAAACCATAGTTTTAAATATATGGGAATAAACATCTGCATCGTATCGTACCGTCGAAACTTTTAGGAAGTTTTGAAATTTTCAGATGTCGCCTTGGCTGGCCTTAAATGTGTTCAGAAATTCTTAAAGCCGGCAGTACTATATTATTGTAAATAGCCTGCTCTTACACAAGATGACCATCTTTGCCTTGAGCTTGTGGTAAGGCTTATTTGTCAAACATATGTTAACCAAAACAACTTGATAAATAGCATCAACCTTTTCGTTGGTAGTTGTGGTTTTTAGACCTCCTGACTAGGAGCTATTTTCGCTTATGTAACGTTTTCATTAATATATCCATTTCGAGTAACTGTAAAAAAACTTTGTTAATAATTTTCCTTCTCTCATTCATGATACTTTTATTTTTGTCGTTTTTGGTACTATCGCTTTAGATATCCATATTTACAGTCCTGCTGCTGTTGTTATCATCATTAACGTGAAACATTTCCTCCAAAGATAAAAGAGATACACCAAGCCACCAGTAAAGCCTGGAATAATTAACTCAAGAGATGACGTTTCTCCAAGCTAATGGAGAGAGCATTCTGTTACCAAGGCTGAATGTATTTATGAGACAACTTAATGGAAGGCCAGAACAAGTGGGAGTTATTTAAGTCTTTTCTAAAGTGCAATTGCCGTTAAAAAGTAAAATTTTTCATTTCCTGTCTGGAAACGTTACAAAGTGGAAACACTAATGAGTAGTCAGTTAAGTATATTGTTGTTGGTGATTAAAGACTCTTTGTTCGTATTCTGAAAGGGAAAACTAAAACGGAAAAAAAAGTAAGAACAGTGATCCCTAAATATCCTGGCCTGTTAAATTTACTATTTGGTCATACTTTTGATTTTGTTTAGCTTTAGTACAAGAAATTGTAAAACAACCTATCATGGATATACTAGCTTTAAAATTAAAGAGTGAGCAAATATATAATTCTGGGTTCATATCAAATTAAGTTCTGGCGTATTTATTTATATCAAAGGTGAAAAATCTAAAAAAAACAAATAATTTATTTATGAATAATAGTTTATGAAGCACTAGGCAAGGATTAGTTAAGTGGATGCAAAACCAAGGAAATGGACTATGTTCTGCCATAAAATATTCAATAGTTCCATATTGAGAAAACACAATATTTACTAGTTTATCAAATTGTGTTCCTCTATTGGTTTGATATTCAAATTACGGTGGGATTATAATTTATCATTATCCAATAATCAAATAGTTAGCTTTAGTTTACAATAAGATAAAGACATGAAATCAGTAATCAAAAGCTTCAATAAGCGTGCGTGTCCAGCACACCAGGAATGTGAAATTTTCATCCTTTCTCTATAAATCCTTACTTGTTAAATTATTTTGTTTACAATATATTGTCTTCTCTGAGTAATTGATTCCTAGCTATCTGGCAACTCAACTATCCAGGTCACAAACTTCAATTACTTAAAAAGATAAAAAAGTTAAAAAAAAAAATAATAATACAGCGACTAAGCTTGGTTTGGTCAGCTATGGCTGTCTCTTAAGCAACAACGATTTCAGTCAGAATAGGGACTTTGATCACAACATATATTTCGGTAAATCATTGGGTTAGGTTTCACCGGTTTAGCTCTAATGATATCGGTCATATTAGCTTTCTTGGCTGCCACAGTGCTGATCTTAGTCACAACATTCGTCTTGGTCATAACAGCAACCTAAAACCTAAGCTTGGCTGTTGCTTTGGTCTGCACAAGCTATTTTGGTACAAATATTGTTCTTGGTCACTATAGTGATTGCTGCATTGCTGGAAGCCTTGGTCGCAATGGTGGTCTTGGTGTACTGTGGCTCTCAACTGTATTGGTAGTTATGAAAACACTAAAAATCTCGGTAATGACAGTGGTTTCATTTACACTGGTGGTGTCAGCTGCATTAGCTGTGATCTCAGTCAGTAGTAGTTTCTGTTGTAACGATAATATTATGAGTCACAATTTTGATATCAGTGGTACTGGTGGTTTTTGGCACAATGGCGGCATGGGTCCCATTGTTGGTCATACCTAAACTAGTAGCCTAAGTCCTAATGGCATTACTGGTTTCAAAGCTGTCTTTGTCAATTGTTACAATGGCAGTCTCAAGTTGAAGTGTAGGCCTTGATCACAATGCCAGTATGAGCTCTTAATTCCAGGATGGGTGATCTCATCTACTCTACAATAGTGGCGGCAGTCACAATTGTTAATTAGCAAAAAAGGAGACTGATTCCATTTAATTATAGAGAGATTATGATTATCTTTGTCACCATAACA
>NC_090741.1:84103518-84111018 GCF_036898095.1 Palaemon carinicauda | reverse complement strand
CTTGGAAACAAGATAATGATGATAACAACAACAACAACAACAACAACAATAATTATATTAATAATAATAATAATAATAATAATAATAATAATAATAATTTTAATTTTGATCATAATGATTATAGTATTTTCTTAATAAAAATAATAATAATAATAATAATAATAATACATACATACATACATATACCCAGGCACTTCCCCCAATTTTGGGGGGTAGCCGACACCAACAATGAAACAAAACAAAAAAGGGGACCTCTACTCTCTACGTTCCTTCAGCCTAACCAGGGACTCAACCGAGTTCAGCTGCTACTGCTAGGGTGCCACAGCCCAACCTCCCACATTTCCACCACAGATGAAGCTTCATAATGCTGAATCCACTACTGCTGCTACCTCCGCGGTCATCTAAGGCACCGGAGGAAGCAGCAGGGCCTACTGGAACTGCGTCACAATCGCTCTCCATTCATTCCTATTTCTAGCACGCTCTCTTGCCTCTCTCACATCTATCCTCCTGTCACCCAGAGCTTTCTTCACACCATCCATCCACCCAAACCTTGGCCTTCCTCTTGTACTTCTCCCATCAACTATTGCATTCATCACCTTCTTTAGCAGACAACCATTTTCCATTCTCTCAACATGGCCAAACCACCTCAACACATTCAAATCCACTCTAGCCGCTAACTCATTTCTTACACCCGTTCTCTCCCTCACCACTTCGTTCCTAACCCTATCTACTCGAGATACACCAGCCATACTCCTTAGACACTTCATCTCAAACACATTCAATTTCTGTCTCTCCGTCACTTTCATTCCCCACAACTCCGATCCATACATCACAGTTGGTACAATCACTTTCTCATACAGAACTCTCTTTACATTCATGCCCAACCCTCTATTTTTTACTACTCCCTTAACTGCCCCCAACACTTTGCATCCTTCATTCACTCTCTGACGTACATCTGCTTCCACTCCACCATTTTCTGCAACAACAGACCCCAAGTACTTAAACTGATCCACCTCCTCAAGTAACTCTCCATTCAACATGACATTCAACCTTGCACCACCTTCCCTTCTCGTACATCTCATAACCTTACTCTTACCCACATTAATTCTCAACTTCCTTCTCTCACACACCCTTCCAAATTCTGTCACTAGTCGGTCAAGCTTCTCTTCTGTGTCTGCTACCAGTACAGTATCATCCGCAAACAACAACTGATTTACCTCCCATTCATGGTCATTCTCGGTTACCAGTTTTAATCCTCGTCCAAGCACTTGAGCATTCACCTCTCTCACCACTCCATCAACATACAAGTTAAACAACCACGGCGACATCACACATCCCTGTCTCAGCCCCACTCTCACCGGAAACCAATCACTCACTTCATTTCCTATTCTAACACATGCTTTACTACCTTTGTAGAAACTTTTCACTGCTTGCAACAACCTTCCACCAACTCCATATAAACTCATCACATTCCACATTGCTTCCCTATCTCCAGATCCATAAACGCAACATACACCTCCTTACCTTTTGCTAAATATTTCTCGCATATCTGCCTAACTGTAAAAATCTGATTCATACAACCCCTACCTCTTCTAAAACCACCCTGTACTTCCAAGATTGCATTCTCTGTTTATCCTTAATCCTATTAATCAATACTCTACCATACACTTTTCCAACTACACTCAACAAACTAATACCTCTTGAATAATAATAATAATAATAATAATAATAATAATAATAATAATAATAACAATAATATAACAATAATAATGATTTTAATCATAATACTAATTATATTTTTAAAAAGGATAATAATTTCATTGCTTTTAAGCATAACAATTTTTATTATATTAATCATAATAATTTTAATAATCATGAGAATAATTTTAATCATAATCATTTTAATGATTTGGTAATGATAATTATAATAATTTCATAATGATAATTATTTTAGTATTTTAATAATGATAATGATTTCAATCATAATGACAATTTTAATAATCTTAATCAGAAATTCATGGATAGCAAATGGACGGAAAATTCTTCCCCTGACAGAAAAAGGAAGGAAACCAACACATTGCTCCTCTTAATGCTCAGATGTGGTTGCTATGTGGCTATTGCACAAGCTGCTGGGCTTCCACATCGATTAGGGCACCCCAATTATCCCAAAGTGTTGACTTTCAGGGGAACTCCTCCGTCGGGTGGTTCAGGGAGGCTGGGGCGGGGGTCTTTCTTTGAAGAGAAAATAAAGTGAGGCTTTCACGATATCCTATCGAATTGTTTCGAAAGAGGTCGTTTTCTAAGAAAAGGGGGGGGGGGGGTGAGGTTGGTTTAATTCTTCATGGCCGGATTGAGCTCTTAAACATGGAAGGGAGATGTAGTGTTTTATGTAACGCCGTTTATGGACGTACTCATTTATTGTTGTTACCCAAATCCTTCTTTAACAAACGATAAATGTAACCGTTCCTAGTCCATTGCGGGACAAAGGCCTCAGACATGTCTTTATTCATGTCTGTGGTTTGGTCAGTTTTCAACACCACACTGGCCACATTCATCAGTAGACAGATAGAAAGATCTATATATACCTAAGCTTATATTGAATTGAATGAAATAGTTACATTATTCAATTTATCATCCTCGTGCTTTTATCTATTTGGCCCTTCATATAAAAATACATATCCTTTAATATTCTTTTTATCTTTTCCAAATAAGAATAAATAATCATACAAATATCTTGTATTTAGTGAGTATTCAACCCCTATGATTTATCTGTGAGTGTGCTATTTTGCATATGATGAATGCATGTTTATTCTACGTAAATTTGCATATATTTTATGTTTTGAGAGTACTCCTGCATATATTGTATTTCCCGTGTGTACCAGAAGCTAATTACGCAAAGTAACTGGATACTTTTGTTGGGTAAAAGAGCTAATGTGCAAGACAGTGTTTACTGAATAATATATTCTGTACATAATTCCTCCTGTAGTTTTACTTTTCGATATCTCCAAAGAGGAGAATAAGAATAATAATTAGGTTAATGATAATTAATTTAATCAAAGTAATGGCAATAAAGATAATAATTTATACTTTAAAACATGAATTTTATTGTTACATTTTCTCTTCTTGTGTTAGTGTTTATATATGAAAGTTGAAATTGTATATGCTAAGAGGGCAGAATTATTATTCTAATTTACTTGTTAATGTCTTCTTGTAATTATCGATTTGGATAGATATCTCATATCCCAATTTTTTTATTTTTTTAATTAAAAAAACGCCATAAGAAAACCTACGTCTTTTTTATTTTCTTTAATAATAAGGCAATAAAGGGAATAAATTAATTTCATATTAAAAAAATTAGGACTATTTTATCTTTCTCGTATTGGAAGTCATCTCATTCAAAGGAGAGATATATAAAGTGAAAAACAAAAAGGTTTATTATTCTTATTCATATCCATTTGAATCAGAACCACATCAAGTCAATGACTTTAATTCATCTCTTTAATATGAATATTTTCAGAATATTACACAAATTTAATTCATCTCTTTAATATCAATGTTTCTAGAATATTTTATAAACATTTCTAAAAGAATATCATACATTGCTCTACAACATATTTGTGATAAAGGAAATATTGATAAAATATTTAAGAATTCCCTGACAACGACGCATTCTCAACGTAAACCAAAACACAACCAAATGGAGAATCGGGTCCTCTGTAATATCAAAAGTGAACCAAAATCATTGTATGCCATAAACAATTTATTAGGAGAATTTAAGCGACGCTTATGAAAGCGATTGGATGACATAAACGAAATTCGACATTGGAGCGATGCAAAACCCTGCAGCAAATATTGCACACAATTCATTGCAAAGTGCAACATAATCTTCTCACAAAAGAATGTGCCATGGAACGCAAGTTATCTTTATCCTTTTAAATTTGATGTGAAGCGAAATAAATTCCGCTTTGATAAAGCGAAAGTCCGACCTGTCGTGGGCGCTCCTGGCCTTGTATGCGTTCCTGGATTTATTTGGCATAATGTAAAGCGATGCTTTGTAATGTTAAATGTAGGTTTGAAATTGAAGGGATTGATGGATTTGAGGGATTTTTAGCTAGGATAGATTAGGTGGTGACATTTTTCCATTTTTTTTATGTTGTTACTATTCTCTCTCTCTCTCTCTCTCTCTCTCTCTCTCTCTCTCTCTCCCCTATGTATATTTCTCAAGGATTTACGTCAAGGATATTTTGCTGTGAAAAAAGCATTCACTCTCTCTCTCTCTCTCTCTCTCTCTCTCTCTCTCTCTCCTCTGTATATTTCATATGAGTCTCTCTCTCTCTCTCTCTCTCTCTCTCTCTCTCTCTCCAAGGACCTATACCCTCCATTTGTTAGAATGAAAACAGATTCACTGAGCCGTTTATCAGCGAAGACGCTAATTGCTGTCAATTTTAATGATCTATTTTTGTGTTTTCTTCTTTTGTGAGGAAATGTGAGGACAAGGACATCAGAGAAAGTTATTTTATTTTTAAGTTAACAGTTATTTTTTTTTCATAACTTTGATAAACACCTACACACACACACTAAATATATATATATATATATATATATATATATATACATATATATATATATATATATATTTATTATTATTATTATTAATAATAATAATAATAATAATAATAATAATAATAATAATAATAATAATAATAATAATAATAACTCCTCTAGGAAAAATATCTTTCAAACACAAATGAAATCGAGAAAAAAATTCTTTTCTTGAACTTTTTGTTTTGTTTAATCCTTTTCATGTAATATCAACGAAACCATCATTATATATTTTCTTGTTTTACTTTTCGTACTTACCTAATTCGCCTAAGGTATCTTAATTGTGATAACCTTACATCTTGCTTACTGTTTATTTTCCTTTTTGGTTACTATAGTATATATATTTAACCGTATTCTATTGATAAATACATATTAAAAGAAATTCAGAACGGAAAAAAATGGAAGTAATTTTTCACTAATGACCAAGACCTGAAAAGTATTATCTATTATGGTTATAATAATTAGGAATTCATCAATGTTGATCAAGATGTCAGATCTCTGTCTGTTTTAGCCCCTGTCATCTAATTAAGTATTTAAGCTCCCATCACTGAATATACTTAGCGTGAACATAATTTCTCTGGGTAATAATGAGAATTATTTTATGTAACTTCTAGATATCTTTCCTCTATTTACAGTGATTTTTTAAAGTTCATAATGTTTAATTATAGGTCAGTGAAAATCTCTTCAAGAATTATTTAGGCATAATTCAAGGCTTCAAATGGCACTATAGATTTTTCCAAGGCATAATTAAAGCTTGAAATGGCAACATAGACAATTCCAAGGTATAATTCAAGGCCTTTGGGAAACTTTTATATAAATTCTTAGACTTAATTCCAGACTCATTGGGAACTCTTAAGATATTTTGGAAGGTTGATTATATACGTTTGTGAATCTCATATAAGGTTTGTCTTACTCCATTGCAGTCTTTTCTGGAACTCTTTAGAGATCTTTGGAGCTTTTAATTTCTCTTCAATAGGAAGCTTTTCCGTAATACCTAAAGATTATTTGCTCAATTTTTTTTTTCAGATATTTATAATGCTTAATATCAGGAAACTACAGATCTCTGTAGGTAGTTTTTATTGAAAATTCCAGGTTTCTGTGATAGTTTTTAAAAAATGTTCAAGGCTTAATTACAGGCCCCAGGAGAACTTATTTCAAAGTTGATATTCAGCTCCTTATAAATTTTTATTGTTTAATTCTATACCTAAGGAAAGTCTTTCAAGTAATCTACTAATTATTCTTCCTTTCACGTTAGAAGCTCTTTGAATTTTTTCATTGTTATAAAACAAGTTTCTTGTTACCCCAAAAGGTATTTTCAAGGTGTAATTTCAAGCTTCGAGGAAACCCAAAAAGGTATTTTCAAAGATCAGTTTCATATCTCAAGATTCTTTTTAGTTCTAATTACCAACGCTAGGTAAACTATGGTAAGCTCTCACGTTATTTGTTAATGGGGATTTTCAAATATTCTGGGAAACCCTATTCAAAAAATTTTCAGGTCTTAATCGTAGTCCGATGAGTAGTTCTTATTCTATTTTTACGGTTCAATTTAATTCTTTTGAGAAGTTCTGAAAATATTTTCAATACGTAATTCCACGTCTTACTTCATTAACATTCAAGGAGTTTGTGTAATATCCTTGTGGTCAGTCATGCAAGAAGGAGCCAGGCCAAATGTTGTGTCTGTTATTGAGGAGAGAGAGAGAGAGAGAGAGAGAGAGAGAGAGAGAGAGAGAGAGAGAGAGTGAGAAACAACACTTCCATGGAAATTTATTGTTCCTTTATATACTTTTTTATACATTTTACATCACTCTTAGTAGTATTTAACTTTCCAAACTACTCGCTTTTTTTAACCCCCCTTTCCTATCAACTAAATCTCTCTCTCTCTCTCTCTCTCTCTCTCTCTCTCTCCCTCTCTCTCTCATTTATTATCTGAAAGGTAAAATTACACTTATGGAATTACTTGAAACTGACAGGAAAACGAGAGAGAGAGAGAGAGAGAGAGAGAGAGGAGAGAGAGAGAGAGAGATAACAATATTTTCTCTCTATCGAACTACTCTTCACCAATCCATGCTAAAAAAAGACGCAAGAAAGAAAATAACAAAAGCGTTGCAAATTTAAAGTAAAAATAAACTCCGTCGATGTTACAGCTACCATAATTTTATGTCTATTTAAAAGTCGAGCAATTATGAGATTATTTCCTGTTTACGTATAGTTCATTATTTGCTTGGTAGCATGTTGACTGCAATAGGTCATCGCGGATGAGGAAAAGGGAAATGAAATCACACATTCGAATGCTAGTCCATCATAGGAACTCAATACCATTGGACAATCTCTGACCTGAATAAGTGAAAACATTCAGTTTAAGAAATTCCTTTCAAATAAAGAGCTAATTGTAGGAAGTGTTTATAGAGCAATTATATCCTCTCTAGATACACATTCTGCCCTTCACGTCGTTATAAAGAAAACTTCCGTTTTTATCAAGTGAGTCAAAGAATACAAACGAAGGTGTTTATGGAGATAATTACTGGACACAAAGTTGAATGGTAGGTGTGTGACGTTTTAATTGTCCGTAAGAACCATTCCTCAGTTATTCTATGTTACATATTTTCATTTCAATTAAATAATTTTGACATATGAATGTCTGGAAGGAGGCCAAAGTACATGTTTTATTATAAAATTTATCTTTTATTCTAAGAAAAATACTAGTTGATCAACTTGTATATACACCACGTGAATTATATCACATTTTCTCGTTACTTGAATAGCCTGCCGCAAAAAAAAGTTCAACGTTTTAGAGACATGAGAAAATAGGATTATTTTTCTTTATCAACTAATTAGAATTTTTTATGTGACATCCTTTCGTACTATAACCTCCGTAAGGAAGAATATGACAAACTGTGA
>NC_090741.1:84093475-84095975 GCF_036898095.1 Palaemon carinicauda | reverse complement strand
ATTAAGTAAAATGGTTTAATTATTATTATTATTATAATAATAATCTATTACCGTTATAGTTATCATTATTAATAATAATAATTATTATTATTAATACTTAGTTTTTAGTGTTTACTACAGATAAATTAGGGAAACCATAATTTTTGGTTTAGGGATAAACATCATTGCATTATGCCGTGAAAAACTTTGTGGAGTTTTCAGATGTCGCCTTTGCTTGCCATGATGTTTTCAGAAGTGCTTAAAGCCGGCTGTACCATTCGTGTAAATAGCTGCTCATACACAAGATGACCATCATTGCCTTGAGCGTGTGATAAGGCTTATTTGTCAAAGATATGTTAACCAAAACAATTTGATAATTGCTATCATCTTGCTCGTTTGTAATTGTGGTTTTTACACATTCCGACTAGGAGCTATTTTCATTAATGTATCCATTTTGAGTAACTGTAACAAACGTTGTAAAATGTTTTCCATATCTTAGTCATGAAACTTTTATTTCTGTTGTTTTTTTTTACTTTCCCTGTTGATAACCATATTTCCACTGCTACTGCTGTTGTTGTCATCATTAACGTAAAACATTTCCTCTAAAGATAAGGGAGATACACCAAGCCAAGTATTCCAGTAAAGCCTGGAATAATTAACTCGAGAGATGACGTTTCTCCAAGCTAATGGAGAGAGCATTCTGTTACCAAGGCTGAATGTATTTATGAGACAACTTAATGGAAGGCCAGAACAAGTGGAAGTTATTTAAGTCTTTTCTAAAGTGCAATTGCCGTTAAAAAGTAAAACTTTTCATTTCCTGTCTGGAAACGTTACCAAGTGGAAACACTAATGAGAAGTCAGTTAAGTATATTGTTGTTGGTGATTAAAGACTTTTTGTTCGTATTCTGAAAGGGAAAACTAAAACGAAAAAAAAAAAAAAAAAAAAAAAAAAAGGGGGGGAAGAACAGTGATCCCTAAATATCCTGACCTGTTAAATTTATTATTTTTCCTACTTTAGATTTTGTTCAGGTTTAGTACAAGAAATTGTAAAATAACCTATTATGGATATACTAGCTTTAAAATTGAAAAGTGAGCAAATGTTTTATTTAGTTATAAGAAGTATACATTATGGGTTCATATCAAATTAAGTACTGAAGTATTTATTTATATCAAAGGTGCAAAATCAAAGAAAAAACAAATTATTTTATTTATGAATAGTAGTTTATGAAGCACTTGGCAAGGATTAGTTAAGTGGATGCAAAACCAAGGAAATGGACTATGTTCTGCCATAAAATATTCAATAGTTCCATATTGAGAAAACACAATATTTACTAGTTTATGAAATTGTGTTCCTCTATTGGTTTGATATTCAAATTACATTGGGATTATAATTTATCATTATCCAATAATCAAATAGTTAGCTTTAGTTTACAATAAGATAAAGACATGAAATCAGTGATCAAATGCTTCAATAAGCGTGCGTGTCCAGCACACCAGGAATGTGAAATTCTCATCCTTTCTCTATAAATCCTTACTTATTAAATTATTTTGTTTACAATATATTGTCTTCTCTGAGTAATTGATTCCTAGCTATCTGGCAACTCAACTATCCAGGTCACAAACTTCAATTACTTAAAAAGATAAAAAAGTTAAAAAAAAAAAATCATACAGCGACTAAGCTTGGTTTGGTCAGCTATGGCTGTCTCTTAAGCAACAACGATTTCAGTCAGAATAGGGACTTTGATCACAACATATATTTCGGTAAATCATTGGGTTAGATTGCACCGGTTTAGCTCTAATGATATCGGTCATATTAGCTTTCTTGGCTGCCACAGTGCTGATCTTAGTCACAACATTCGTCTTGGTCATAACAGCAACCTAAAACCTAAGCTTGGCTGTTGCTTTGGTCTGCTCAAGCTATTTTGGTACAAATATTGTTCTTGGTCATTATAGTGATTGCTGCATTGCTGGAAGCCTTGGTCGCAATGGTGGTCTTGGTGTACTGTTGCTCTCAACTGTATTGGTAGTTATGAAAACACTAAAAATCTCGGTAATGACAGTGGTTTCATTTACACTGGTGGTGTCAGCTGCATTAACTGTGATCTCAGTCAGTAGTAGTTTCTGTTACATCGATAGTATTATGAGTCACAATTGTGATATCAGTGGTACTGGTGGTTTTTGGCACAATGGCGGCATGGGTCCCACTGTTGGTCATACCTAAACTAGTAGCCTGAGTCCCAGTGGCGTTGCTGGTTTCAAAGCAGTCTTTGTCAATTGTTACAATGGCAGTCTCAAGTTGAAGTGTAGGCCTTGATCACAATGCCAGTATGAGCTCTTACTTCCAGGATGGGTGATCTCAACTACTCTACAATAGTGGCGGCAGTCATAAATGTTAATTAACAAAAAAGGAGACTGATTCCATTTAATTATAGAGAGATTATGATTATCTGTGTCACCATAACAGAAACATAAAATATCAGCAGTTTTTTCTATAAAGTTTCATTAATAAGATTTTCTTAGA
>NC_090741.1:84078475-84085975 GCF_036898095.1 Palaemon carinicauda | reverse complement strand
TAATTCCACGTCTTACTTCATTAACGTCCAAAGAGTTTGTGTTAACACCACTTGTAATATCCTTGTGGTCAGTCATACAAGTACTTTAAAACAGGGAGGAATAGGCGCTTCAGATTTAATACTTTGAGTACGATATAAGCTATTTTAAGGTTATCTGATAAATTACTCCGAGGTTTCAAATCTCTCTCTCTCTCTCTCTCTCTCTCTCTCTCTCTCTCTCTCTCTCTCTCTCTCTCACACACACACACACAGACACACACACATATTTTTATAGGTTAGTTTGATTTTTTTCATATAATCCTTGGTAACTTGACTTAAGCTCAACCTAATATCTGTCTCAAGTCAGAGTAGGGTCTCTCTCTCTCTCTCTCTCTCTCTCTCTCTCTCTCTCTCTCTCTCTCTCTCTCTCTCTCATAAGTTATTAGGTTATTTTGATTTTCATGATTCATGTAACCTCTGGTAACTCAACTTCAGCTTAACCTAATGCCTGTGGTATTGGGAATCTATTATTTGCTTGTTCCTTTAACAATATTATCAAAATAGTTGGGTATTTGCTTGGTAGTTTGTTGACTGCAATAAGTCACCGCTGATACGAAGGGAAATGCAATCACACATTCAAATGCTAGTCTATACAGAGGGATAAATCTCTAACCTGAATAAGTAAAAACATTGGGTGCCGTTATAGTATGTGGCCTACCTTTTTGGATCTGTTATAGTATGTGGCCTACCCGGTTTGAATGTGTCCTACCTAAGCCGGTTTGAATGTGTCCTACCTTAGAGAAGCTAACTTAAAAAACCCACCTAACCTATGCTAAAAGCCGTGTCCTTACCCGGGGGGCTGCGCCCCCCGGTCCCCCCCCCCCTTACACAACATTAACATTAACTACATAGTTAAATACTGAAATCCATGTGTACTTACATGATCAATATTCGTAATAACAGTATGTAGGCCACATACTATATCAGAGACAAAAATCCGTAGGCCACACTCGAAAGGTAGGCCACACACTATAACGGCACCAAACATTGTTTAAAAAATTCCTTTGAAATAAAGAGCTAATTGTAGGAAGTGCTTATAGAGTAATTATATCCTATCCTCTGCCCTTCACAACGTTATAAAGAAAACTTTCGTAATTGTCAAGTGAGTCAAAGAATACAAACGCAGGTGTTTATAGAGATAATTATTGGACACAAAGTTAAATGATAGGTGTGTGACGTTTTAATTGTTGGTAAGAACCATTCCTCAGTTATTCTATGATACATATTTTCATTTAAATTTAGTAACTTTGACTGTTATGAATGTCTAGATTGAGCTTTAAGTACACGTTTTCTTATAATATTTGTCTTTTATTTCAAGAAAAATACTTTGTTGCTCAACTTGCATATTCACCACGTGAATTATTTCACAAATTTTTCTCGTTACTTGAATATCCTACGGCAAAAAAAGTTCAACGTTGTAGGGACATGAGAAAATAAGATTATTTTTCTTTACCAACTAAATAGAATTTTTTATGTGGCATCCTTTCGTGTTATAACCTCTCTAAGCAAAGATAGGACAAACTATGAAATTTCTTAGGAAGTAATAATGGGTATCATCCATCAGGGATGAAGAATGGCAAGCTACATTTACTTCAACAATGAAGGGAAATGAATTCGAAATTACTTAAAGCGATGCGTTCTATTCGGCAATGTTAAAAGATACACTCTTCGCTAGAACTCTTTCTTACCGAAAGAATACGCTCAGTTCTAGAAAAAGATGTGCTGTTTTCCACCAAATAAAATCCGGCTGTTTTCCCTAGACGGTGTCAATTATTTAGCCTTCGTTTCGGTGCCTTGCTTGTATTTGACGCTTAGATTATGTATGAAATGGAAGACTTGTTCATTTTATCTATTTATTTTTTTCTTTATTTTATTTTATTTTTTTTTATTTTTTTTTTTTTTTGGTGGTGGTGGCTCTCTTTCGGTGGGAGGCAGCTAAAGCACAAATAATTTCCTTAATGACTCCATGAATGACATTCATAAAAATGGGATGAAGTTTACACTTGGAAGGGGAAGCGTCATGTTTTTTTACATGTCTTTATTTGAAATATGTTTTCTTTGAGGTAGTAGGTTGGCCAGGACACCACCCATCCATGGAGATACTACCGCTAAAAAGTTATTGGGTCTTTTGACTGGCAAGGCAGTACTACATTGAATCCTTCTCTCTAGTTACGGCTTATTTTTCTTTTGCCTACACATACACTGAGTATCCTGGCCTCTTCTTTACATATTGTTCTTTATCCTCATACATCTGACCACACTGAGATATCAAACAATTGTTCCGCGCTCAAGGATTAACTGCTGCAATCTAAGGGTTCAGTGGCTACTTTCCTCTTGGTAAGGGTAGAAGAGACTCTTTAGCTATGGTAAGCAGCTCTTCTAGGCGAAGGACACTCCAAAATCAAACCATTGTATAAAAATCCTGTGAGATATCATCAAAGAGATGGAGCTGGGGGGAGAGTGACTGCTCCCCCCACTCTAGTTTTGGGGTGTTTGAATGTGCGTGGATGTAGTACGATAGAGAGTAAAAGATGTGAGATTGGAAGTATGTTTAGAAGTAGAAGGATGGATGTATTGGCCTTGTGTGAGACAAAGATGAAAGGAAAGGGTGAAGTGATGTTTGGTGAAATATCTGGTAGAGTGTCTGGGATTGAAAGTGGAAGAACGAGAGAGGGTGTGGCTTTATTGCTGAGTGAATGGATGAAAGGTAAAGTAGTGGAATGGAAGGAGATATCATCTAGGTTAATGTGGGTAAGGGTTAGGTTGGGTAGGGAATGTTGGGCGTTTGTCAGTGCGTATGGGCCAGGTAGTGAAAAAAGTGAAGAAGAGCGGAATCAGGTCTGGAATGCATTAACTAGGTGTGTAGAAGGACTAGGTAGAAGGAATTATGTAGTTGTCATGGGTGACTTAAATGCTAGAGTGGGCGATGGAGAGGTAGAAGGTGTCATTGGGAAGTATGGCGTACCAGGTGAAAATGAGAGTGGTGAGAGACTGTTAGATATGTGTGTTGAACAAGGGATGGTAATAAGTGGTAGCTTTTTTAAAAAGAAAGATAAAAATAATTATACATGGGTAAGAGTGGCAAATGGAAGAGTAGTAGAAAGGGCATTAATGGATTATGTGTTGATAACTAAAAGAATGTTTGGAAGATTGAAAGACGTGACGTGTTTAGGGGTATGGCTAACGGTATGTCTGATCATTTTTTGATGGAAGGAAAATTAGTTGTAGCAAAAGAGTGGGGGAATAGAGTAGGTGGATGTAAAATGGAGCTAGTGAGGGTTGAAGAGCTAATAAAACCGGGGGTAAAAAGTAAATATCAGAAAAGGTTGAAAATAGCATATGACGAGGTGAGAGTAAGAGAAACTGGTAATTTAGAGGAGGAGTGGAAGTTAGCAAAAGAAAATTTTGTTGGGATTGCAAGTGATGTATGTGGCAAGAAGGTTGTTGGAGGCAGCATGAGGAAGGGCAGTGAATGGTGGAATGAAGGAGTGAAGGTAAAAGTGGAAGAGAAAAAGAGGGCTTTTGAAGAATGGCTGCAGAGTAATAGTATAGAGAAGTATGAAAAATATAGATAGAAAAATGTGGAAGTAAAGCGCAAGGGACGTGAGGCAAAGAGGGCAGCTGACCTGAGGTGGGGTCAGGGACTGGGTCAGTCATATGAAGAGAATAAGAAGAAGTTTTGGAAAGAAGTGAAGAGAGTAAGGAAGGCTGGCGCAAGAATTGAAGAGACAGTGAAAGATGGAAATGGAAGGTTGTTAAAAGGAGAGGAGGCAAGGAAAAGGTGGGCGGAATATTTTGAAAGTTTGCTGAATGTTGAGGATAATAGGGAGGCAGATATAATTGCTGTTCCAGGTGTTGAGGTGCCAGTGATACGAGATGAGAATGGGAGAGAGATTACAATAGAGGACGTGAGGAGAGCACTAGATGAAACGAGAGTAGGAAAAGCATCTGGTATGGATGGTGTAAAAGCTGAGATGTTGAACGAAGGGGGTGTGACTGTACTTGAATGGTTGGTGAGATTGTTTTATATGTGTTTTGTGTTGTTAATGGTACCAGTAGATTGGATTTGTGCATGTATTGTACCACTATATAAGGGTAAGGGAGATGTGCATGAGTGTTGTAATTCAAGAGGTATTAGTCTGTTGAGTGTAGTTGGAAAAGTGTATGGTAGAGTAATAATTAATAGGATTAAGGATAAAACAGAGAATGCATTCTTGGAAGTACATGGTGGTTTTAGAAGAGGTAGGGGTTTTATGAATCACATTTTTACAGTTAGGCAGATATGCGAGAAATATTTAGCAAAAGGTAAGGAGGTGTATGTTGCGTTTATGGATCTGGAGAAAGCATATGATAGAGTTGATAGGGAAGCAATGTGGAATGTGATGAGGTTATATGGAGTTGGTGGAAGGTTGTTGCAAGCAGTGAAAAGTTTCTACAAAGGTAGTTAAGCATGTGTTAGAATAGGAAATGAAGTGAGCGATTGGTTTCCGGTGAGAGTGGGGCTGAGACAGGGATGTGTGATGTCGCCGTGGTTGTTTAACTTGTATGTTGATGGAGTGGTGAGAGATGTGAATGCTCGAGTGCTTGGACGAGGATTAAAACTGGTAGACGAGAATGATCATGAATGGGAGGTAAATCAGTTGTTGTTTGCGGATGATACTGTACTGGTAGCAGACACAGAAGAGAAGCTTGACCGACTAGTGATACAATTTGGAAGGGTGTGTGAGAGAAGGAAGTTGAGAGTTAATGTGGGTAAGAGTAAGGTTATGAGATGTACGAGAAGGGAAGGTGGTGCAAGGTTGAATGTCATGTTGAATGGAGAGTTACTTAAGGATGTGGATCAGTTTAAGTACTTGGGGTCTGATGTTGCAGCAAATGGTGGAGTGGAAGCAGATGTACGTCAGAGAGTGAATGAAAGTTGCAAAGTGTTGGGGGCAGTTAAGGGAGTAGTAAAAAATAGAGGGTTGGGCATGAATGTAAAGAGAGTTCTATATGAGAAAGTGATTGTACCAACTGTGATGTATGGATCGGAGTTGTGGGGAATGAAAGTGATGGAGAGACAGAAATTGAATGTGTTTGAGATGAAGTGTCTAAGGAGTGTGGCTGGTGTATCTCGAGTAGATAGGGTTAGGAACGAAGTGGTGAGGGTGAGAACGGGTGTAAGAAATGAGTTAGCCGCTAGAGTGGATATGAATGTGTTGAGGTATTTTGGCCATGTTGAGAGAATGGAAAATGGCTGTCTGCTAAAAAAAGGTGATGAATGCAAGAGTTGATGGGAGAAGTACAAGAGGAAGGCCAAGGTTTGGGTGGATGGATGGTGTGAAGAAAGCTCTGGGTGATAGGAGGATAGATGTGAGAGAGGCAAGAGAGCGTGCTAGAAATAGGAATGAATGGCGAGCGATTGTGACGCAGTTCCGGTAGGCCCTGCTGCTTCCTCCAGTGCCTTAGATGACCGCGGAGGTAGCAGTAGTGGGGGATTCAGCATTATGAAGCTTCATCTGTGGTGGATAATGTGGGAGGTTGGGCTGTGGCACCCTAGCAGTACCAGCTGAACTCGGCTGAGTCCCTGGTTAGGCTGGAGGAACGTAGAGAGTACAGGTCCTCTTTTTGTTTTGTTTCATTGTTGATGTCGGCTACCCCCCAAAATTGGGGAAGGGCCTTTGTTATATATATATACATATATATATATATATATATATATATGTATATATATATATATATATATATATATATAATTGCATTTAGAATTTGCTAGGGGCCTTATAACCTCTGCATAATGAACTTTCTTATGACAACACAGAGTACCAAAAGATTTACTTATAAGGACTTTGCATTCAGGGTAAAGAGTTCATAAACCTCATCACTTACAATCTTCGATAGATCGAATGTTGAAAGGTGAGAGGCCTATTCACTTATGGGAATTAATCTTTAATATAAGTAAACCCTTCAAATCCTGAAGGTAACGGCGACTTTCCCATTTGTTTGTAAACAATTAGTATTCACAGGAGAAGGGCAACATGCCCATACAGGTTTGGAATATATAAGAGGAAGGTTAAAGAGAATTGATATTTTTCAAATACATGGAGTTTATGGTGAAAGATACCATGCCTAAATAAGAATTAATTTGTGTTTTATATTTTTTTCCCCTAAGATTTTCTCGCATATTAAGTGCGCGAATAATTTTTTTTTTTTTCAGTTTACATTAAACTAGTATAGATGCTCAACTTTTTTATGTGTGTGTTCAGGTTGATGTTTATTCTATATTAGCAATATTATTTACCATAGTGGTGTTCTGCTTATAGAAATAATAATGATGAAAAGGCTAATAATAATATGATTAAGATATCCATAATAATAACAACACTAATGATAATACGAATGATAATGATGAAAAAAATGAAAGTAATAATGAAAATTATTTTAATAATCATATTGTTTTTGCATATTTCCAGCCCCATTTCAAATCTTCCGCTACAATAAGCAAATTGAACCTTCATCGTTAACTAACTGAACGACGCTGCCAAAGATTAATTCTAGATTAATGATAATAAATTTAATAGATTGCAGGTTGTGTCCACTAAATAAGGGTTTGCAGCCTAACACAAGACAGATTTATCACGAAAAATATTAAGACTTTCTGAAAGTTATTTTCATTTATTCTTCGTGAAATTGAGGAAGAAACAGACCGACTGTGTTTCTCAAAAGTATATCCGCAATAGAGAATCACACCTTGAGATTCAAAAGAGGTGTATAACGCTAAAAAGACATTACAAATGAAAGGATCTGTATGTAATTCACTGTCCCTACTTTCAACCGTAATTTGGAGCTTTGTTGTGGGGCACTAATAGCAATAATCCATTCTTGCATCCCCTGTCACCCTGCGATTACTTCGTCCCAGTCTCTCGAAACTCGTTAGCGAGTTCCTAGCGCTGTTTATAGTGGCTACAAAGTCTCTATTCTGACGCATGAGGTAGCGGTCAGCTCTTTAGTGTCGACATGTATATAAGCTACCTGTAAATATCCAACATACCTTGACATCTATTTTTTTCTTTATTCTTTATTATTTTCTTTTATTCCAGAAGGCATTGAAAGTTGAGAGTTTGGGTTTAGAAGGAGAGCAAAATCAGAAAGTTAAATTCGTAACAGAGTTAACAGCGGTCCAGTCCTAATCTGGGTGCTCATAGCTGGTCTTGGTTAAACCTGCCGGGTTGAAAAAAACCTTTCTGCCACCATCGCCTATCCAAACTGCTTTAAGAATGTTCTGGGCCATTGAGAGAGGTTTATCATTCACTTTCATTATTCTCTGACAAACTTTAATTACATCTATTTCTGTCCTCTTATGAGCCCCATGTTAAAAAGACGAATACGTATTTATAATAATTTGAGAGAGAGAGAGAGAGAGAGAGAGAGAGAGAGAGAGAGAGAGAGAGAGAGAGAGAGAGAGAGAGAGAGAGAGAGAGG
>NC_090741.1:84047543-84055043 GCF_036898095.1 Palaemon carinicauda | reverse complement strand
ATATATATATATATATATATATATATATATATATATATATATATATATATGGATATGTGTCCTGTTAACATATGCAACAATAAATGCCTGGAGACTTCCAGAACTATGCCGGAAGTGATATTGAAGTTCCCGCATTTTGGGACAAAAGTACTTTGGCCCTTTAAAGCGGTACTCTTACCCATCACCCTCCTTTCAGAACTATACCGAATTACACGGAAGTTGCAGGAGTCTTCATACTTGACTAATATTTTTTAATATTATAATGATTGTGAAATTATAGTGCCATGGTCTTCGTCTTCGTAATGATTTGTGATATTATATTATATCTTATCTTCGTTTTATTCATAAAATTATAGTTCCTTAGTACAATTTCTTCGGAATATAACGGGTTATTACAATGCCAGAGCTCTTTAATTTCAGCTGATTCGAATGATTTGGTCACAAACTAATTGGAGCCTAAGTACACTATTCGTATTTCTTTTATACCTGTACTTCGTGTATATTAAAGAATATACATGGGCACCATCACTCTAAAATCATAATCCTTTTCATTTTAATTTACAGGAGCGAGATATCGGTGGATGTGAAAAGGAATTATGGGAGTAAGCCGTTAAGTGTGTCACTGAGAGGTGAAGTGAACGCAACCACCTTTATTTCAACAGCTAAGTAGTTTATATACAACAGGTTCAGTACAAGAAGGTCACAAAAATTCTAACAAGGTAATTCATGGAAAGACAGGCTTAAATAGGTTTTGTTAACAGAGAGGTGTAGAGCGAGATATACAATAAAAAAGAAAATACAGTTACAGAGGGCGAGCGTTTCTGAAACACGGTACAGAATTAATATCATTGCTTTCGTCCAAGTCTTTTCAAGCCTCGTTTGTCAATGTAAAGTTGGTTATATCTCTTTATTGCTTTTCATTCACATTGAATAATATAAATTTGGTAATTTGAAAGCTATAAGTGTCCAGGAAGGTAACGAAACGTCTTATATGAAGAAATAGATTTATTTTGATTGCCATCTCAGCCGAGAAATAATGACCTTTGGATGTTCTTGGTGGAGAGAAATACTGTAAAATAAAATCTTTAGGAAGTCTCCAAATATGATTTTATTTCACCTAGCCTGTGATATCGAAAATGAATGTCATATGTTAATTTAATAGATTCTATTTCGTTGGCTTTGGATATATCCGATCTTCTTACATTAAATAATGATTGAAGAAGCTTTGAATTGATTAATCGTAATGGTTAATGAAATATCTTGCTTGCGTTATTTCCCAGTATTGTTGTCAGAACATTATAATTCAACATTTCATTTATTGATTATTTTATATTTTCATGTCATATGAGTTTTTGAACTCTTGTGATATCAAAAAAATTAATATATGAAATAGACTAATGATATTAAAATAATACGATTGTATATGCTACACAAATGTCCAAAATAAAGTTCTGTGAAGTAAATGAATTTCAGAAATGCAACAAATAACTATAATTAAAAACAAGAGTTGTCAATATTTAGAATTTATTGCAAAACATCACAGATAAAACGACCAAAAACGAAACGGATAAATTACTAACTGTTTCCTGTATGCTGTTGATGTGAATGGAATTAACTGTGCATCTATTTCAGGAGTCTGAAATGCAGAATTGCTAAAGTATTTAAGGACATTTAAAAGGCTCTGCCTACCGGAAGAGTTAGGAAATGTTAAAACTAGCCATAGAGATCTAGGAAAAAGATTTAACCAGCTTAAAATCTTTAGGGAAAACCTCAACCAACCAGGAAAATTAATGAAAAGAATCCAGCTACCCTGAAAATTATAGTATAAGGCCTCAACCAGTCGGAAAACCTAAGGAAAAGGTCTCAGTGTCCTTAAAAATCTTTGAAAAAATCCATAGGAAAAGATATCGGCCAACGGAGAATCCTTAGGAAAAGGGCTTTACTCCTGGAAATTCTAAGAAAAGGCTTTCGCTAGCTGGGAAAGTCTAGATAAAGGTATCAGCCAAACAACAAAACTTAGGGTAAGGCCCCTGACTATTAAGAAAACTTGGGCGACTCTTAGCTGGTAAAATATATGAAAAGGCAAAGTAACTCGGTAGTAAAATAACTCAGCAGTACGGGCAAACATATGAAAATTCTAGGATAAGGCCTCAAGTTGCCATGAAAATATGTAAGGCTTGAATCATAGTGGAACCATTAGATTCGGGCCTCAGCCAGACAAGAATCCTTAGAAAGTCCTCATGCAGCGAGAAAAATTAGGAAAAGACATCTGGCAGCGGGGAATTCTAAAGAAAGGGCCACAGCTTGCCATGGAAAGGCTTCAGCTAGCTAGGGAAATATAAAAAAAGGTCTCAGCCAACTAAGAACTCTTTTGAGAAAATTTATAACCAGTCGAAAATCCTTAAGGAAAGACATTATTAGCAGGTGAAATCTAAGTGAAGACTTCAACCAGTCTGGAATCATTAGTAACATTCCTTAGACAAGCCAGAAACTTTTTGAAAATGAGGCAGCCAACTGAGAAACTGTAGGAAAGAGCCTGGGTTAGTCAAGAAACCTTACAGAAAATTCCTCTGCTAGCCGAGATTACTTAGGAAAAGTCCTCGGTCTATATGCCGAGAAACTTATTCCCATAGATACATATTTCTTGCAATGTCTGTCATTAAAAATTTCATTTTGAATCTCGTCCGTAGTGATGTTAGATTCAGAGAGATGTATATATTAACTCCGCTCTTTCCTGAGCAGACTTATCTATATCATCAAGGTACTGAATTAAGCAAATCCAACTTGTCAAGTGGACATATTTTCAAATTAAATTCGGAAGACCTACAAGAACTAGTTCATTACTACGCGGCAGGTTAATTAAATGAAGACTTACACTACTCTTTAATGAAAAGAGGGCAGAAGAAGGTGCAAATTATAATTGATGATTCTATGATTGCCTGAAAAATATTTTTCCTCGTCGAGGGACGTATTTTTTTCTCCCAAAACCTTCAATCCTTGAATGTACTAAAATACAGTTCTCTTCCTTTCATTTACATCATCTTTCATAATTTATTATAATTTTTTTATTAATAAAGCTGATAATTAACCTTCACACCTATTAACAGAGTTTTCATATTTTGTTTATTTGTCTTTTTCGGGAGCAAAAATTTTTAGTGTCTAATTACTTACTTGTCACAGGGGTGAAAAACCTTATACATATCAGTACTTATTTAGCCAATAATTCAATTATTCCTCCTTATAATGTTACCCAATCTTTCCTTGTATCACTCAATATAACTGAAAAAGAGTTTCTCATGACACTTATTTTGGAGATGGATGTAGATGTACTCATCACAATGAAAAATTACCGAGAATAGAGAGTTCTGGTTTGAAAGAGAATTCCCCACTAATGCCATGTCTCCACACATCACCGGATTACTTGACAACGCCTCCCTTAACTCTCTTTCTCTCTCTCTCTTCCTTTCCCTCCTCTCTCTATGTTCTATATAAATGGATGACTTCCAAAATATTTTTTTTTCTAATTTTTTTGCCTATTTTTCCAATAAGTACTTGTTCACATTGTAGATAACTGCCGTAGTTTGGCTATGAAGGTGAACACATAGTTAGCTTCAGGCAGAGTAACAGTCCGTGACGAGAGTGTGTAATGACAATTTTTTCGTATGAGCATGGGAGGGGGCTCCACTCATGTGACACATTGTTTAAGATTGGGGCATTCCTTTATACAGGAAACACCCCTTGCATTTCTTCTCAATGGTGATGTGGACTAAAATTTCGATAAATTTCTGATATAATTCCGGAAATACATTAACTTATATAGAAACAGAGAGAGATAAAGAAGGGCAAAGACGTATAGTGAGGGGGGGGGGGGGGGGACGTGGTTAAAGAAAGAAGGCAAGCTAGTGATGAATGGAGATATGGCATAATTGAGGGAATCCCTTTAAGACCAAGTACCCTCCTCTATTGGCCCTCTCTCGCTGCGTTGAGTGTTAGTTTGCCGAATAGATTATGCGCCTGCAAGGTTTACCTGTTGCCAACATATGCAACTTACTGGCTGGGATAAATAGTCCTATGGTTCTATATTTTACATTGACTTTCCATAGAGATTCAATCAGTGATGAACTGTCAGAAGTCTCTTATTAGTGATATTTTGTCAAACTTTGCTTTCAACGTTGAATCATTACAGTGTGCCTTTGCAGTCCCTTACTCTCTTTTTCTCTCTCTTCCTTTCCCTTTGCTCTCTATGTTCTATTTAAATGGATAACTTCCTAACATATTTTTTTTTTCTCTTTTTTTGCCTATTTTTACAATAAGTACTTGTTCACATTGTAGATAACTGCCGTAGATTGGTTATGAAGGTGAATATACTGTACAGTTAGCTTCAGGCAAAGTAACGGTCAGTCACGAGTGTGTATAGTGGCAACTTCTTTCATATGAGCATGGGAGGGCCCCAAACTTATGTGACACAATGTTTAGGATCGGGGGTAAGCTTTTATGTAGAAAACGCCCTTGTATTTCTTCTCAATGGTGGTGTGGATTAAAATTTCGATAAATTTCTGTTACAATTTCGGAAATACACTAATTTATATAGAAACAGAGAGAGAGATAAAGAAGGGCAAAGACATATAGTGAGGAGGGGGAACGTGGTTAAAGAAAGAAAGCAAGTTGGTGATGGATGGAGATATGGCATAATTGGGGGAATCCGTTTAAGACCAAGTACCCTCCTCTACTGGCCCTTTTTCGCTGCGTTGAATGTAATAGTTAGTTCGCCGAATAGATTATGCGCCTGCAAGCTTTAACTGTTGCCAACATATGCAAACTACTGGCTGGGAGAAAGAGTTTATGGTTCTATAATTTGCATTGACTTTTCCCTAGAGATTCAATCAGTCAAGAACTGTCAGAAGTCTCTTTTAGTGATATTGCATTAAACTTTGCTCTCAATATTGAATCATTACAATGCGCCCCTGTTGTCCTAATTACTGGCATTATTCCGGATATTGTCGTAAATGCCAGATTGCATCTATGTAATGTTTTAGTTTTCGAAAACAATATTTTGATTTTAGCTCCAAAAATTAGGAAAATGTAAAATCCAGCCCTAAGACATTCTATGTTCTGATGCTTTTAACACTATCAAAGCATTAATACTATTAATACTATTCTAGAAATTATATGTATTGTATTTTCCTCAATGTACCTTATTGCAATAAGAGTATGCAATCATGGGGACATAGAAAATGAGTTTACTATAATGGAGTAAATTGCTACTAACACATAGGTTTTCATTAATATGCAATGATTTAATGGAAGGAATCACAGCAGAAGATAACATTCGATCATCACGCTCAACGCATATGCTGCACACAGACCTTGCTGGATGTTTCTAGAACCACAGTGATTCTTCCACTCAATCGTTTGTTTACACGTAGAAGGGCCCATATGTTTCGGTATGATTCCAGTATTTTCTCTATGTCTATATACAAGGCTGATAACAGTGAATGCCCTCAGTTCTGTTCTGTTATTCAACCAGTTAGTTAACAGATTCAAATAAAGAACAGCAGAACTCAGAGAAGAATTCCAGACGAAAAATGCATTAAAGTGACAAATGAAAATTTAGTGAAAGACTGCACATTTTGTTAAGAAAGTCATGCTATTGATGAAGGTAGCTGTTTTGCATATGGCCAAGTATGCAAAAGATGCCAAATAAGGAAGACTGGTATAAAATGAAAAGCCCTAAAGGTACAGACAACAGTGGGCGAAGACGGGAGCAACGAGAAAAAGTTGTTGTCGGCAGTGAAATGAAACGGTGACTCTAAATCATTCGTAGTGATGAGAACCAATGACTGCATCGTCAAATTTTTGCTTGACCGCGGTGCAATGGTCAACTGCATTAACACAATATACGTCCACAAAAAATAAGTGAAGAAAAATACAGAGAATCTCTGCATGTGGAACAATGCAGATGGAAAATGCTATAGAGAGGTACACCTTTTGTTAACTAATCTCAATGATATGAAAGATCATACAGTGTGATTTTCTGCTGTCTGTAATCACCTACTATCAATCTTTGATGCGGATACCTGTAAGTAAATAAGCCTTGTGACAATAAATGAAGAAAACTTCCATGTTACTAGCGTCGAAGCAAATGCAAGCTAGGGAAGCTTGATAAAATGATTTTGACTGTCGACCTGACAGTAACCCCAAAAATAATTGCAGCAAGAAATAATCCCTATTTTTAAAACGTAAAATCCTTGTTCCAGTAGAGAAACCTACTATATAAGTTCGCCAAATAGCAGCTGCAAGAAAGAAATATGGGAAAACAAAAGTTTGCGTTAACCATCAATCACTAAACGCAGCCCTAAAACGAGAACGACTCTATTAAATACGAAGTATTTCAAGAAAGTAGACGGAAAAGAAGAACTTTGGCACGTAAAACTTTATGATGAATCCTCGAATCAAATGACACCGATAACACCTTGGAGAAGATTTCAATGTACGAGGCTTTCATGTGACCTAATAATACTACCGAGCGAGATATTACAAAAGAAGCTCCAAGGTGCACTTGTTAATTTGGATGGTGTTGTCTGCGTAGCTGATGATATTGTTGTGATAGAATATGAAAGCGCCAAGGAAGAAACTGAAAGGGATCATGCATTGAATCATGAAAACCTGCTATAACGATGAAAGGAGAAGCACATTATCTTGAACCCAAAGAAAATGCACATGAAACAGAATTAATTGAATTTATTAAACACAGATTAATAAAGGTCAGTAGTAAAGCCAGGAACGTGTCTACCTATATATGATAAACCACTTTTTGATTAATATAGAACTATGTGTGTCATTTCTTCTTCGTCTACCGTTCGTGTCAGGAACCCCCATTTATTAGCACTATGTCCTCTGGACTTTCATACATGTAAGTATATTTTCTTCTAAAAATAAGAGTTTTAGTGTAAATCCGTGTTCCTGAATAAAGCAAAGAACTGATGAATTACAAAATCGACAGGAAACCTTTCACATGTATCGTGTAATTATTCTCGAAAGAAGATCGTTTTCTAAGGAGATATAGCACGAAAAATGTCATAAGTTTATTTGAAATGGAACCTTAAATATCCTGACATTGAACAAGTCTCAAAAATCTATTTCTGCAAAAATATTTCTGCAGGGATTGCAAAGATTAATCTTAAGACTTCTCATTGGACAAGACAGAAGACCTTCGATGATAACTAAAACATTCTTCCTTTTGATATTCTCAATTCAACTATATGTAATCGGAGTAAAATAATATTACAACTTTGCATAGGAATTGTTCCTTTTAAAGGTTTGTGCGAAACATCCTTTTCATTCTTTATAAATATAAATAACGTAAACCACAAACGTATCATTTAAGCAAAAATTATGTGGAATGATTCCGTTGACGGAGGATTTTTGCAATAAAATGAAAACGCAGTTAAGCATTGCTAATACTAAAAACTCCTTTCATGATATATACCAAAATATTCT
>NC_090741.1:84028528-84038528 GCF_036898095.1 Palaemon carinicauda | reverse complement strand
TATCAATCAGTGCTTCAAAAAGTCAATTTCATTCTGTTTCAGATGCATTTTCTCTTGGTTCAGGATAATGTTCTTCTCCTTTCATCATTGTTGCAGGTTTTCATGATTCATTTCTTGATCTTTTTCAACTTCTTCCTTGGCGCTTCCATATTTTATCAACACAATATTATCAGCTACGCAGACAACACCATCCAAATTAACAAGTGCACCTTGGAGCTTCTTTTGAAATATCTTGCTCGGTATTATTAGGTCCATTGAAATCTTCTCCATGGTGTTATCGTTGTCGTTAGTTTCGAGGATTCATCATCAAGTTCTACGTGCCAAAGTTCTTCTTTTCCGTCAACTTACCTAAAATACTTCGTATTTAACAGAATCGTCGGAAGTCAGTAGTCCGTAGCATTCTCGTTGTAGAGCTGCATTTAGTGATTGAGGATCAACGCAAGCTTTTGTTTTCCCATATTTCTTTCTAGCAGCGGTCATTTTGGCAAACCCATTTAGTAGGTTTCTCTACTGGAACAAGGGTTTTACGTTTCACAAGTATAAACATAGGGATATTTCTTGCTGCCAGTACCTTTGGGGTTATTGTTGGGTCGACAGTCAAAACCACTTTATCAAGTCCCCTCTACCTTGCATTTGCTTCGACGTTAGTAACTTGGAAGTTTTCTTCATTTATTTACTAACAGATATCGGCATCAAGGATTGATAGCAGGTGATTACAGACAACAGAAAATCACACTGTATGATCTTTCTTATTATTGAGATTAGTCAACAGAAGTTGTACCTCTCTATAGTATTTTCCTCTGCATTGTTCCACATGTAGAGATTCTGTGTATATTTCTTCACTTATTTTCTTTGGACGTATATTGTGTTAATACAGTTGACCATTGCCCCGGGGTCAAGCAAAATTTTGAAGTTGCATTCATTGGTTCTTGTCACTACGTATGATTTAGAGTCAACGTTTCGTTTCACTGCGAACAACAACTTTTTCTGGTTGCTTCCATCTTCGTTAGCTGTTATCTGTGCCTTTCAGGCTTTTCATTTTACACCAGTCTCCTTTTTTCTGGCATCTATTGTATATTTGAACATATGCAGAACAGATATCCTCATCAATAGCATGACATTCTCAACAAAATATGCAGTCTTTCAATAAGTTTTCATTTGTCGCTTTACTGCATTTTTCGTATAGATTTTTTACTCTTTGAGTTCTGCTCTCCATCTTTTGAATCTGCTGACTGGTTGCATAACAGAACAGAACTAAGGGCATTCACTGTTATCAGCCTTATATATAGACATAGAGTAAATATTAGAATCATTCCGAAACATATGGGCTCTTCTACGTGTAAAGAAACGATTGAGTGGAAGAATCACTGTGGTTCTAGAAACATCCTGCAAGGTCTGTGTGCAGTACATGCGTTGATCGTGATGATCAAATGTTATCTTCTGCTGTGATTCCTTCCATTAAAACATTGGATATTAATGAGAACCGATATGCTAGTAGCAATTTACTCCATTAAAATACTCATTTTCTATGTACACATGATTGCATACTCTTAGTGCCATAAGGTATATAGAGAAAAATACATATAATTTCTAGAATACCATGAATAATGTAACATGTATGCTTTGATAGAGTCTTAAAAGCATCAGAACATAGAATGTCTTAGGGCCGGATTTTACATCTTTGCCTAAATTTATGAGCTAAAGTTCAAAATACTGTTTTAGAAAACGAAAACATTGTATAGATACAATCTGGCATTTTCGAAAATATCCAGAATAATGCCAGTAATTAGGACTGCAAAGGCGCATTGTAATGATTCAATGTTGAAAGCAAAGTTTGACACAATATCACTAAAAAGATACTTCTGACAGTTCTTGACTGATTGAATCTCTATGGGAAAGTCAATGTAAAATATAGAACCATAGACTATTTATCCCAGCCAGTAAGTTGCATATGTTGGCAACAGGTAAACCTTGCAGGCGCATAATCTATTCGGCGAACTAACTACTACACTCAACGCAGCAAGAGAGGGCCAATAGAGGAGGGTACTTGGTATTCCCCCATTTATGATATCTCCATCCATCACTAGCTTGCCCTCTTTCTTTAACCACACCCCGCCCCCCTCACTATACGTCTTTGCCCTTCTTTATCTCTCTCTGTTTCTATATAAGTTAGTGTATTTCCGGAATTGTATCAGAAATTTATCGAAATTTTAGTCCACACCACCATTGAGAAGAAAGGCAAGGGGTCTTTCCTGTATAAAGGAATGCCCCAATCTTAAACAATGTGTCACATGAGTGGAGCCCCCTCCCATGCTCATACGAAAAAAATTGTCATTACACACTCTCGTCACGGAATGTTACTCTGCCTGAAGCTAACTATGTGTTCACTTTCATAGCCAAACTATGGCAGTTTTCTACAATATGAACAAGTACTTATTGGAAAAATAGGCAAAAAAATTAGAAAAAAAATATTTTGGAAGTCATCCATTTATATAGAACATAAAGAGGGGAGGGAAAGGAAGAGAGAGAGAAAGAGAGTTAAGGGAGGCGTTGTCAAGTAATTCGGTGATGTGTGGAGACACGGCATTAGTGGGGAATTCTCTTTCAATCCAGTGCTCTCTATTCTCGGTAATGTTTCATTGTGATGAGTACATCTAAATCCATCTCCAAAATGAGATTGTCGTGAGAAACTCGCTTTTCAGTTACATGAGTGATACAAGTAAAGATTGGGTAACATTACTATGAGGAATAATTAAATAATTGGCTGTCAAGTATGTAATTAGACACCAAGTCTTCATTTAATTTACCTGCCGTGTAGTAATGAACTAGTTCTTGTAGGTCTTCGAAATTGAATTTGAAAATATGTCCACTTGACAAGTTGGATTTGCTTAATTCGGTACCTTGATGATACAAATAAGTCTCCTCAGGAAAGAGCGGAGTTAATGTATACATCTCTTTGAATCCACCATCAACTACAGACGAGATTCAAAATGAAATCTCTAATGACAGACATTACAAGAAATGTGTATTTATTGGAATAAGTTTCTCGGCATATAGACCGAGAACTTTTCCTAAGGAATCTTGGCTAGATAAGCAATTTTCTCTATGGTTTCTCGACTAACAGAGCCATTTTCGTAGAGATTCTTAGTTGGCTACCTCATTTTCAAAATGTTTGTGGCTCGTCTGAGGAATTTTATTAAGGATTCCAGACTGGTTGAAGTCTTTACTTAGATTTCCCTGGCTAACAATGTCTTTCCCTAAGGATTTTCGACCGACGAGGAATTTTCTTAAAAGGATTCTTAGCTGGGTGAGGCCTTTTCTTATATTTCCCTAGCTAGGTGAAGCCTTTCTACGGCGAGCTGAGGCCTTTTCCTTAGAATTCTTGCTGCCAGAGGACTTTTCCTAATTTTTTTTCGCTGCCTGAGGACTTTTTCCAAGGATTCTTGTCTGGCTGAGGTCCTAGTCTAATGGTTCTATTATGATTGAATCCTTATATATTTTCATGGCAACTTGATGCCTTATCCTAGAATTTTCATATGTTTGCCCGTACTGCTGAGGCATTTTACTACCGAGTTACTTTGCCTCTTCATATATTTTACCAGCTAAGAGTCGCCCAAGTTTTCTTGCTAGTCAGGGGCCTTACCCTAAGTATGGTAGTTTGACTGACACCTTTATCTAGACTTTCCCAGCTAGCTAAAGCTTTTTCTTAGAATTTCCAGCAGTAAAGCCCTTTTCCTAAGGATTCTCTGTTGGCCGAGATCTTTTCCAATGGATTTAAGTTTGGCGAAGGGCTTTTCTGAAGGATTCTTGTCTAGCTGAGGTATCTACCTAAGGTTTCTTCACTGAAAATGAATTTTCTCAAAGATTTCTAGACACACTGAGACCTTTTCCTAAGGTTTCCTGACTGGTTGAGGCCTTATACTAGAATTCTCAGGCTAGCTGGATTCTTTTCATAAATTTTCCTGGCTGGTTAAGGTTTCCATAAAGATTCTAAGCTGGATAAATCCTTTTCCAGGATCTCTATGGCTAGTTTCAACATTTCCGGTTTGCCGGTAGGCTGAGCCTTTTAACTGTCCTTAAGTACTGCGAATTATAATGCTTTCATCGCTTTAGTAATTCTGTATTTCACACAGTGGAATTTGAAGCACAGTTAATTCCATTCAAATTTTCAGCATACAGGAAATAGTCATTTATCCGTTTCGTTTTTGGTCGTTTTATCTGTGATGTTTTGCAATAAATTGGGAAACAGAGATACAATCATAAACTATAAATATTCAAGACTATTGTTTTTAATTATAGTTATTTGTTGCATTTCTGAAACTCATTTACTTGGCAGAAATTTTTTTGGACATTTCTGTGGCGTATATAATCGTATTACTTTAATTTCATTGGTCTATTTCAAATGATAATTTCCTTGATATCACAATGGTTCAATAACTCACATGATATGCAAATATAAAATAATAAATGAATGAAATGCTGAATTATATCGTTCTGACAATAATATCGGGAGATAACGCTTGCAAGTTATTTCATTGACCATTACAATTAATTAATTAAGAACATCGTCATTCATTATTTAATGTAAGCAGATTGGATATATCAAAACCTAACTAACTAGAGACTATTGAATTAACATAGGACATCAATTTTCGATACCACAGGATAGGTGAAGTATAATCATATTTGGAGACTTCCTAAATATTTTATTTTACAGTATTTCTCTGACAGTCCAAATGAATAGCTTTACCTACGCCACTGAAGTAAGAGTGAGAGTAAACTTATCTCATACAAATTGAGATGAATTTGCGGTTAGTTGCAGTCGTTTCATGTTTTTCAGTGTAAAAGGTGTGTAGTTTATCAGTCTAATTGAAGCCCAGAGATTCCTTTACCTTGGCCTGTTCTGATTCATGAAGGTTGAGGGCTATATCTCTCTAGAGAATGTCAAATTATCTGTCTGTCTGTCTGTCTCTCTCTCTCTCTCTCTCAATCCAAATGAGGCTTGTATCTAATTGATTTAACTGATTAAAAGATCATCAACTTCTCCAACACTTTTTACACCAAAGTCCTCTCTGTCGTCTTCAACTTCTATCACCACCGTGTCCAACATTGCCACAAAGACTCAAACCACTAAGAACATCCAAAGGTCATCTTTTCTCGATCGAGACGACTATAAAAATAAATCTATTTCTTCATATAAGATGTTTTGTTAGCTTCCTAGACACTGTATAGCTTTTGAATTACGCAATTTATATTATTTAATGTGAGTGAAAAGTAATAAAGATATATAACCAACTTTAAATTGACATATTAGGCTTGACAAGACATGGACGAAGGCCATGATATTGATTCTGTATCGTGTTTCAGAAACGCTCGTAAACTGTAATGGTATTTTTTTTATTGTATATCTCTCTTTACACCTCACTCAACAGAACCTATTTAAGCCTGTCTTTCATAGATTATCTTGTTAGAATTTTCGTGACCTTCTTGTACTGAACCTGCTTTATATAAACTAGCTAGCTTTCGAAATAAAGATTGTTGCATTCACCTCACCTCTCAGTTACACTCTAACAGCTTACTCCCACAATTTTAGAGTGATGGCGCCCATGCATATTCTTTGATGTAAACGAAGTAAAAGTATAAAAGAAATACGAATAATATACTTAGGCTCCAATTAGTTTGTGAACAAATCATTCAAATCAGCTGAAAGTCAAGTGCTATGGAATTGTAATAATCCGTTTACCTACGAATAAATTGTACAACGGTATTATAATTTTATGAATAAAAGGAAGAAAAGATATAATATCACAAATCATTCTGAAAAAGCAGACCATGGCACTATAATTTCACAATCATTATAATATTACAAAATATTCAAGTATGAACACCATTGTATCATGATTTTATGAATAAATTCGAAGATGGGAACTATTTATTCTTATCCTCTTGAAGACAATTATGGACTTATTTATTTTCACATTTTTAAATTTATGACCATGAAATTAGAGTTTTTCGAGTCCATAAAAGACGACCATGATATTATGAATTTTCAAGTTAATTCAAAGATGAAAAATAGGGGTCAATAATTTTTCAAATTAGTACAAAGACGAGAATTATGGAAATATATTTCTACATTAAACCATAACTATCTACACTATAACTTAGTCTCCTTCTTCAAACTTTGCACTTATAATTGCAAGGTCCGTCACTCTGTACTCTTGTCTTCCAAGACTCCTGCAACTTCCGTGTAATTCGGTAATGTTCTGAAAGGAGGGTGATGGATAAGAGCCCGGCTCTAAAGGGTTAAAATACTTTCGTCCTAAAATGCGGGAACTTCCATATCAGTTCCGTCATAGTTCTGCAAGTTTTCCAGGCATTTATTGTTGCATATGTTAACAGGACACATATCCATATATACATATATATGTATATATATAAATATATATATATATATATATATATATATATATATATATATATATATATATATATATATACATATATATATATATATATATATGTATATATATATATATATATATATATATATATATATATATATATATATACATACATATATATATATATATATATATATATATATATATGTACATATATATATATATATATATATATATGTATATATATATATATATACACACATATATATATATATATATATATATATATATATATATATATATATATATGACTTCACTATACAGTTAACCTTGGATGTCTGAGCATTAGCTGGGGTCGAACATGAGCCAATATACTTAACATCTTGAGCTCTCAACCATCTTGTCACAAAAGGTGTGTTGGGTCTTTCATCCACCTATGCAGTAATTGCTACTGGGCCCAAATACAAAGTTGATATATATATATATATATATATATATATATATATATATATATATATATATATATATATAAATATATATATATATATATATATATATATATATATATATATATATATATATATATATATATATATATATACATATATATATATACATAAATATATATATATATATATATATATATATATATATATATATATATATATATATATATATATATATATATATATATATATATATATATATAATTTTTTTCAACATCCTCCTTTGCCTAAATTAGGCCAATGTAGGACAAAGTCCTCAGAAGACATGTCCTTCGACTCCTGTCAGTTTATCGTCTTCCTACGCTAGTCTATGCACGCAAATTATCTTACCACGTCCATCCATCGACTTTTCTTCCTGTAGGTATATGTTTGCATAGATGTGTGTTTTTTGTTCCTGTGTGTCATATATGGTTATATTTTATCTTTAACAGATACTATATAATATCAATAATGCTTTACGACTTACAAGCAAACCACTCTAAACACCGATATAATCTTCAACGAGTCGAAAGTCCTTCAAACTTTTATTCTTCAGAAAATGAATTTTATTTTGACACTCTTCCAACTTCTAAGAAAGAATATTTCGTGACTAATTAAAGAAATATTAAAAAGATATCTGACTTATGAATCGACTTCAAATTATTTAACGATCATCAATTGAAACATTTCCACTCGATTATTTCGTTTTCATTCTTTTTCAAAGTTTCCGAGATTCTTCGCGAGTTGTTAAAAAGTCGTCCAGTTTCAAAGAGACGATTTTGAGTGAGGAAATTCTAACTTTTGGAAATCTACATTTTATTTATTCAGATTTTGTATAGCTAATAAAGTTTGTTATTATTAAAGAAATTCACATTCTTATTACTAACGTTATTAAAAGTCGAAATATTTGTTCAAATTTCCATTGTTTTTATTATCATAATCATTATTTATATATTTTGTTTTTGTTGCAGTTATTTTTCCTTTTTATCTATAACTTTTTGGCTTACCTCATAAACTAAACTTACCATTCCATTATTAAAGCTTCGTGCGTACATGTATTAGAAATGCGCATAACCCTTTCAGCTACAGACCCTCACCAAGTGACCCCCCACCCATTTTTTTTTCTCAACTTATCTTAGCACCAAAATCATACTATATAGGATCATAGATTTATTTATTTTTTTTTTTTTTTTTATTTTTTTTTTTTTTTATTTTTTTTTTTTTTTTTGTCGAATAGCATGCTAAATATACATAGATACAGAATGTTACATATCTTTTAAAATTTTTATACATGTAAATAATAAAAGGGAAGAAAACTGGCAACTCCTTGATGCAAATGACGTCGTAGGCGCTCAGGGGATATTGACAAACGTTTGTGAGATTTTCTTTGACATTATAATATTGAAATATGGATAATTTTCTTTTTGGAAACAAAGATATTTGTGTTGTCTTAAAATCTTTCGAGCGTTGTTATAATCCTTTTGGAAATGTCCTTGTCTCACAGTCTGCAGGACGAGATAGATTACAGTATTATCTGCAAAATCAGCATCCTTGTAAGGAATGGAGGTGGGAGGGGGAGTTTGGGGGATTATGTATGTCTACATGCTGAATCATTAGCATTGCCTGGGCTTCTATGGTCCTAACTTGTGTAGAGGATGCTCGGACAATTATCATATGTGCATATGGTAGTTTTCTAGGCTATTGTCATGTCCCTTGCCGCTGCCAGTCATGACCGACCTTTGACGAAATAATGACAAAAATATGTTAATGCACAGCAAAATTTAGTGATTCCTTTATTTCACCATTTTAGAAAAACTGTGTTTTGCGTTGAAAAAGAAATGTTATCTATGATTTTATAGTTCCTTTATTATTGAAAATATCATTAGGGTTATTATTATACAAATACATACGTCTAATAAACAAAAAGGATATTTGAAAGAATCATATTTCTAAAAAAAATTAAACTTCACATTACAATATATCCCTAAATGAATGTTTATTGTTCTTCCCTAACCACAAATAAATAATGTTTATGCCAAATCCCTAATAAATAAGAACCAAAGAAAATGGTTGTAGGTAATTCTAAACAAATAGTAGGTAAAATGATTAAATAAAAGTTTATATAAGAAGCAAATGATGTCTTGAAATTTACAGGAAACTGGGAGTATCTGTGACCGTGATCGGATAATGGCAGTTGTTAGAAATAGATGAAGCGTAGATTATTAGATTTTCCGTTGAATATTAGAAAACGCTTCCTTAGGAGTAATGCGTATCTTTGGCATCGGATATTGAACTCTGGCTTCAGAACGTCACACCGGCTTTAACCTCATTAAAGATATACATTTTTCTTCTTCTTCTGACGCCAGTTGGTGCAGCAGTGTTCACCCTTTTAGATAAACAATCAAGAACACTCCGGAAAAAAAGAATGTTTTAAAACTCCGGTAAATTTTTCCTTAGTCGTTTGTAGATTGCCTTTTTTTTGTCAATGCGAATTGTTTCCTTGATTTTTTCTTTTATTTTCACAGACATTTTGTTCTTTGAAAGCTTGTCTTCGAATTATAGAGCTCCTTGCATTATATGGTAATGATAAAAGAAATAATAATAATAATAATAATAATAATAATAATAATAATAATAATAATAATAATAATAATAATAATAATAATAATAATAATAATAATGATGGTGATAATGATCGGCATTCACTTTTCTCTTCACCAAGTGAATATCAATACCATCGATGCGTTGAAAAAATGAACAAAGAAAATTCAACAATATCTTAGAAAAGTAAAAAGTCCCTAAATACAGGGTTAAGTGGCGCAGTGTGGGTCAGGAGTTGTAAGTGCTATTGATAAGCCATGAGTACAAATGTATAAAACGTTAAAGAGTTAAAAAAAAAAAAAAATACATTTGCAAAATAAAGATGTTATTTATATTATCAGAATTAGATCAACGTTTCTAAAAGTCTATTTAGAGTTTACTTTGCTCCTCTCCTACGTTTCTTCCTCCAAATCCTTCTTTTGTCATCCCTTTTCTTCTAGGGATGAGAGAGAGAGAGAGAGAGAGAGAGAGAGAGAGAGAGAGAGAGAGAGAGAGAGAGAGAGAGAGAGAGAG
>NC_090741.1:84013528-84018528 GCF_036898095.1 Palaemon carinicauda | reverse complement strand
TTTAATTTAAACTCACTAGACAGGCCTTTTTTAAAATAAATGTATACCATATGTTGGGCAGACAATTTTATATTTTTGGTGAAAGTATTTGTTAGTAAGGGCGTTTGAAGGCACCCATGTATGCGACTATTATTTTTCATTAATTTGAATACTTAGTAGCCTTAATAATGAGCAACGCTTGTATGGACATGCATAAACACTACATACACACACACACACACACACACACACACACACACACGTTGTTCAAAAACAAAGTTCAACAATGCAGCCTTACAAGGAGGTGACTTCGTGGTCCAGATCCTCAATTAACTCGAAGGAAACTGAATTTGTCAAGTGGTAATGGCCTCGCTGATTGCCATGTTGGTCCACGTTTGTCCAAGACCACTCAGAATTCATTCACAATAGAATGACATTGAAGAAGAAGAATAAAAAGAAGAATTTACCCAGAGCAGAATGGCGTTTTGGAGGAGAAGAATGAAAATAAAAAGTTTATTCAGAAGAGAATGACTTTCAAGAAGAAGAATGAAAAGAAACTTTTTTATTTAGAGAAGAATTAGATTGAAGAAGAAAGTCCACATTATAATCCTGGAGAAATGTCATTTTATTTTTATATAAATATCAACATAATTCATCCTTAACAAAATATGGAGGAAGAGTTATTCTTATTTTAGTTCAAAAGGAAAAATACACATTTTATTTATTTTTTTGTAAAATTTGTATGAATTGCTATTGAAGAAATATATTCTCTCCTAACATTCCTTTTGAAATTTTGTTCTAGTTCCATTCACATTTTTATAGCTCATCCCTCTTTTAGCTAACTCTAATCGTACCAACCCAGTATAAATCAGCATACGGATCCTCAGATCGTAAATGGTTTTTCTCCTTCCACTTCCAAGCTTTGGAATGCTAGGCCTGCTTGCTTTTGCCAGGATTATTATAATCTTCTGTCTTTCAAGAGGGAAATACTTTTATCATTAAGGTTAGCGTCTCCTTTTTTCATTAATCACTTCTTTCATTTTTTTTTCCATTATCACGTTTTACTTCCTTGCAATTTTTTTTTTCTTTTTATCTTTTCATACACTTCCTTTATCATGTTTCCATTAGACATTAATATAAATAGCGGTGTTCGGCTACCCACCAGGCTCCTAAAAACATTGAGTAGTGTGTATATTTAGTCCAAGTAATAATTTATATTTTATTTATTCTTCAATAGTCTCATTTAACATATTCAGTATTTATTATTTTTTATTCACCGTTCTTTGGTTCTTTTACGAATATTTATTACAATTTGAAGAAATTTAATATTTTCTTCAGAAGTGACTTCAGATGCGTGTAAGAATATAATAGATACACTGCATTGTAATCATCTTATGGAAACAATCTTTTCATGAATGTATAATGACTTTTAAATATCTCTTTGGAGCGATCTTTTCATGAATGTATAATCTATTTCCACTGTACGCCTTATAACAATGTTTGAATATTTGTTTTTAGTTAATACATTAACAGTTATTTAAAAAGCATTTATTAAGAGATAATTAATTTAGTTATCTTTCAAATCTTTGAATTTCAAAAAACACTAAGCCACTTTGGGGGCTGAATTTTTCGCTAAATTCCCTAGAGTCACGAGAGAATAGTCTTTATATTGAAGAATGACATCCCTACATTTTCTCTCTTTCTATGACCTAATAAAGAGATGTTTGGATAAGAGCGAAAGGGGAGGTGAAAAATGCGACAGAGAGAGAGAGAGAGAGAGAGAGAGAGAGAGAGAGAGAGAGAGAGAGAGAGAGAGAGAGAGAGAGAGAGAGAGAGAGAGAGAGAGAGAGAAGGCGAATGAAGGCCCCAACGATTTATGCACTGGATGACGATGGCTCAGTGATTTGTCATCCCTTTTTGACGGAAGCTTTGTGAGTGAAAAATTACTTTCTTCTCCTAGAGGAGGTATTTTAAGGGGGACAGGTAACGACTCTCCCCCCACGCAAACTTTCCCTTCCATTTCCCTTCCTTGTAGGGAGCCTTGGGAGGATATGGGTAGGAGAGAGAGTTTTCCAACAGGGTCAAAATTGATGAGAGAAGTTTCAAAAGTGGTCTTCGGGCGAGATGACAACATAGAGGGGAAACGGGAGATGCGAAGATGATGTTAAAATGGCTGAATTGGAAGAATGTGAAAGAAATAAAGGGGATAATATTCGTGTTTTCTCTCCTCTAATATATTCGAATCCTTTTCAGCATGATTTTACCGACTTTTGACATTTTCTTTTTGATCAGGAAAGATGCCAATTTTGAGAATTCTCGTATGTAAAATCAGAGAAAAATAGTTTTGTTGTTAGCAATGATATCGGTATTAAAATTATTGTTATTATTATCATTATTGATATTATTGCTGTTTTTTCCTGTTTCTTTATCCTTGTATAGATATTGTTAGTATGATTCTATGTAAATTAGAATTCTCTTACTTAGATGCATTACTGTTTATCCGTGATCGTTTATATTATGAAAGTTTCCTATTACAACTCTTACAGCATTTTTCTTGCAATGATCTTATAGTTTTCTGAAATTTATGGTCCCGTTCTACCCCGCCTCAAAAAAGAAAAACTTGAAAGTAAATAAACTGAGAAACTAGGTCACGGCTCACTATACCTCGTTTTAAGTTGCTGTTAACAACAGAAAACAGGTGGTTTTTGCAGTCTTTTTTAAAGTATACTATTAGATAAATAAAATAGAAAGTAAGTTAAAACAGTTCTTAGTTGTTGTTAACGGCTAAAGACCGATACACTCTGCCGATATCATAATTTTTTTTTTTTTTTTTTTTTACTGTTAGTGAAAATACACGGACTAATAAATATCTATGGTCTTCCCATGCAATAAAAACGAAAGAAAAAGCTCCATAAGATTTCTTTCCGCAGAAGGGTAACCATTGACTTACCTATTAAAGTCCTCTGCCCTTTTCAACATGACGGTCGACTTGACACTTCATCGGCGAACTACGATGTTGCAATCATGTCCGGAAACGCGAGAACATTTCTCCCACATTTGTTACCCTATCACGCACCCCCCCCCCCCCTCCCTCCTTCCCTTCCCTTTCCTTCACTCTCAAACCACTTCCTGACTATCCTCATCCTGGTTACAAAAGATAGGGTGAGGACAAGAAGAAGAACGAAAGGAGGAGAAATACTTTTGTGTGTCGTCCAAACCTTATTTATTAGTAATGATTGCGGCTAAGGCTAACTCCTCCCTGACCAGTGTTGGTCCACTTTGGCTTTACGTGACCTGAGTTGCACCGAAAAGAATTCTGGAACATCGGGGGCCGGGTCGAGGGAGGGATAGGGGTGATCGGAATACACTAAAAAGGAAAGAAATCTCGAAATGAAGACAAGGGGGAAACGAAATCAAGCGAGATTTGGGTGGAGAAAGAAAACGAATTTAAAACCCTCCTTGAAGGAAACGAAGTTTTGAAACGAGTTTTGTGGAAACACGAGAGAAAGATGTATTGTTTTTTTTCTGAATCTTATTCTGGAGAGGAAACTGAAAAAGCTTCTCTGTACGATACAAAGCTAGTTTATTATGGCAAAGTGTGAATCCTATAAAGTTAGGTCCTCTGAGTGAGTCTGACATTTGTTCGCGAAAACAACGGATGAAATTCGGGGTGGTTCCATTTCCATGTAAATCAGGCAAACAGGTTTCAAGTGATTTAATGACAACAAGGACTCCTTTGTGCAAAGATCCTTTGCCTTGTCTCTGTATGTAAGAGGGTTTACAAAAAAAAAAAAGGTTAGGGATGGAAGCTATTGATCCAGGCTTACGAGTGAAGTTCTCTCGAATTTTCAACGCTTACAATTAAGGAAATGAAGAGCTCTTGGAATTGGGGCATCTGGAATGAAACACTCTTGTGAATGCATTCAACTATCGACAATCAAATCTTGACAAAGTTCCATAAAATTCGTGGTGTCGTTATCTTCCATATAATTCTTTTTGTGAGTTGACATAATCTACATGAAATCCCAAAATAGATTTTCTTGAAAAAGATATAGCTCTTTTATATAAACAATAAATCATAAGAACTGTAAGGTTGTTACAACTTCCATTACTTAATAAAGGTATATTAGGGTATACTCCTTTGTTCCCTAGTCTTGGGTAGTACCATAGCCTGAGTACCATGGTCTTCCATGGCCATGGGTTAGAGTTCTCTTGCTTAGGGGTACACTCTGGCACATTATACTATCGTATTTTTCATCCTCTTGTAATTTTGGAGTTTTTATAGTTTATGTATGAATGGATCCTTTGCTTTTTCTGTGTATGTACGTGGGTTCAAAAAAACAGATTAGGGATGGATGGTTTCAATCCAGTTGAAGTTCTCTCGAAGAGCTCTTGGAATTGTTGCACATGGAATAAAGCTCTTGTGAATGCATTCAACTATCGACATTCAAATCTTGGCAAAGTTCACTAAAACTTGTAGCGTGGTTATATTCCATCTAATTCTTTCTATGAGTAGTTGACATAATCTATTGAAAATCTAAAAATTTATTCTCTTGAAAAAGATATAGCTCTTATATATATATATATATATATATATATATATATATATATATATATATATATATATATATATATATATATATATATATATATATATATATATACATATATATATGTATATATATATATATATATATATATATATATATATATATATATATATATATATATATATATATATAAAATCCTTAGAAATGAAAGGTTGTTTCAAATTCTATTACTCAAAGGAGGCATGTTAGGGTATTCTTCCTTTTTAAACATTTTCATCTGTAGTTGCTGAGTGGCTACTTTCCTCTTAGTAAGAGTAGAAGACACTCTAGCTTTGGTAAGCTGCTCTTCGGAGAAGGACACTCCAAAACAAACCTTTGTTTCCTAGTCTTGGGTAGTGCCATAGCCTGTGTTACCATGGTCTTCCATGGTCTTGGGTTAGAGTTCTCTTCCTTAAGGATACACTCTGGCAT
>NC_090741.1:84003528-84008528 GCF_036898095.1 Palaemon carinicauda | reverse complement strand
TCTTTGATATCTTTTTTATTTTTTTTTTTTATCAAACAAGTTCATATTTGCCTCGTAAGGAATTACTGGAAACTTTTCTCTCCTGGCCTCTCCCTTAGTTATCTAGTATTTTTTTCGATTATTTTCTCTTTCTTTTTGTTCATTTTTGTCACCCATTTGTACATTTACCTTTATGATTGTTTACACATTTGATAACTAAATCCGGAAAAAAGTAAATTATTATGATTTGAAGTCGTAACTTTTTCTTATTTTACGCGGCCTTGAGCCTCCTTTTGATATGTCCCTGCTCACACAAGATCCCTTCAAGTCTGTGTTTTCTTCCTTTTCGATCCTGTCATCACTTAGCTACAGAAGTTGCAGCTTAGATAGAATCTATAAGATGTTATGCACTTTTCATCTATTTGTTGATATTCTTAACTATCCTGTTCTTACGAGATGTTCGTGCAGCAAGATCCCATGAGGGCGTAGGGACATGTTCATCATAAACAACAACAACAACAACAACAACAACAACAACAACAACAACACTACAACAACAACAACAACAACAACAACAACAACAACAACAACAACAACAACAATCCATTCTCCAACCGTTGTGTTCTGTACTCTTCCTTATCACAGCTGCTGAAATCTTAGGAGTTTTGAGTTCATATTTTTCAATGTTTTGAGAATTAAGAATAATAAAACACCTTCTGTGAGATCTTTCGTAAATGTCAAATCAGGATCATCTTTATTATTATTATAATAATAGTTTTTATTATTATTATTATTATTATTATTATTATTATTATTATTATTATTATTATTATTATTATTATATAGTCAGTTAGCTGTGCGCATACCCCCTTCATTATAAGTCATGGGTTCGATGCAATGTGAAATTATTATTATTATTATTATTATTATTATTATTATTATTATTATTATTATTATTTTTATTATTATTATTGTTGTTGTTGTTGTTGTTGTTGTTGTTGTTGTTGTTGTTGTTATTTTTCTCATCAGACATTAAACATTCAACTATTTGAGAGGATATCCCATTGACTAAGAACCATTGGTCTTTAAAATTTGCCTAAGATTCGTAATATGGTCACTTGTTACTATTTTTTTTTAATTAAAAGCAAACTGTATCTGTAATTATTCTATTCAACCATTTTAGTATACAGTATAGAGTCTACTCTAATTCATTCTTTGATGAGATATCATCTACAATATTTTTTTAACGAAAGGCCTATTATATTATTTATTTTAATCATGTTGGTCTATTCAGAATTTTAGAAATCAGTGTTATATCGTAGAGGTATTCATCTTTTTTTTTTTTCATAATAATATCTAGATAATAATGATCAAATGATTATGAGAGAAGATTTGTATCATTATCTGTTATAATCTCAAGTTGTATTCCGGAAGGTCAAAGATCCCAAATAGGATTAAATTAAAATATTACATCTTACTAAGAATTGAAACCTTGAAATACGTTGTAAGTAGAATTTTCGTTTTTTGAGTCTAAAGTTTTTTTTGGCATAAAAAAAAAAAATCTCCGAGGGAGCACAATGTAAACACAAACTCAAATAAAGCTGACTGGGAAAAAATTGAAAAAAAAAAATATATAATTTTGTGTAGATCTGGATGTATTTTATCAAACTTATTGCACGTTATTTTATCTTTATCATTTTCATGATATTGTAATCGTTACCATCGATTCACTGTCCACAATTGATTTATTTGTTTAAGGAATTAATTTCAGGTGACACCAATTTATCTTGAAATCATGTGAACAAGGGAAAAAGTAACCTCTCTCTCTCTCTCTCTCTCTCTCTCTCTCTCTCTCTCTCTCTCTCTCTCTCTCATTGATGTTTCTGAGTCAAAGGACATTTCAACGAAGAATTATTTTGGTGTTTTGAAGCAAAAAAAAAAATATTGTGTGTAACGTAAATGCCTTCTCTGTCATATCAAACATTCAAACGTTTCCTCATTTAATATAGAAGCAGTAGCAGGTAACTTTATCGTTGTAACAGTAGGTTATTATTAACACCAGTTAATATTTGATAGAAAAGCTATGTTCAGACTGATATAAGCACTTGCTGATAAGTGTCTTGTCTGACACCTGACACACAAAATCGTGTCCCCATGCACTTCTTTCACACCCTCAACCTCTCACAACCCCCACACCACTTTCAACTTACATTCTTTACTCTAGAACCAGCACCATAACATATATACACAATGCCCCTTCTATACCCAAAGTCTGTAATTTACCTTTCATATACCGTATGATATGCATTAATAGCTTAATGGAAACGCCTCTGCCTAACGATCTTGTGGACTAGGGTTCGAGCCATGCTGAAACTCTATAGTCTCTTGTATGGGGTGCAACCTCACCATCCTTGTGAGATAAAAATAGGGAAACCTATAGGTCTGCCTGCTGAACCGTCAGCAACAATTTACCTGACCTTCCCTGGTCCTCTCTTGGGTGGAGATTGTCCTTGAACGCTGATCAGGATTATATATGGTCAGTATCTAGGTTATTGTCTTGATAGCTAGGGTATTGACATTGTCCTTCGTGCTGTCATTCATGAGCGACCTTTAAAACATCACACCCACTGTCCAATAACAACTTGCCATTCACACCCATCTCCCCATAGAAATGCTTAGTATTCCCTTTACTCACCTGAAATACCTGACCCCCTATATAACAACACAGGTTGGGTGCCAATGGTAATGTTGAAAGTAATCTTACGTATGAAATCACAATAAAATGTTGAAAATATACAATGTACGTCGTGTTTTGTCATATGAATCAACTATATGAGATTGAAAAAAATATTCCAAAAAACCGTGTAAATTCTAAAAGTGGAAATCTTTAGATGTTAAAATAAAGAGTGGCAGGAAATGCTGATCATGGATAGAAGGATAATGTCATGAATTTTGCTCAGGAAATTAAGTCTTATATATTTGTATTTAGTGCATTAATGATAATTTAGAGTTATTTTCTAACCATGGTGTGATTTCCATGATTAAAGAGATGTATATGCAGAAATGTTATATTCTAATAATTAAATTTTATATGAAAGACATTAATACAAAAGTTATATCTTTACTGGTTTATGTACATGACACAAACACAGACACCTTATTTCCTTTATTCTAAGCTGTAGCCACCAACTTAAAACCTGATGATAAAAACCTCTGATCACATGAAAATTAAGAAAAATCTGATGATACATACTTCTCATCACCTGGAAATAGAGAAAAATTAACCTATCCATCAATCTATCAAATTTCTGACACCTAACAGGGTCACGATTTGTAATCTTCTTTTGTTCTGATAAAGTGTACTTGAAATTGATTTATGGAATCTTCTGTATATATGATAAACATGGAACTTGGATATATATTTACTTATTGGTTTTAAGCTAGTATGTTTTTCAATTCTTTATTTTGAATATTGGGAACATTATAAGATGTTCGTTTCTGATGTATTTTTAACAGTTAGCGTCTATAAAAAAAAAAAAATAGACTTAATATCTGTATCATTTCTTAAGAATATCTTCTCGAGACTTGCATCAGAACAAAAAGGTAGACCTGATGGTAAATAACACTTGAAAAAGAGTATTTTCTGTTAATTATTCTTAATTGATATATTTGGTTACCTTATCGGTATGGAAAATTATGAAATAGTAATACATAAAATATAGTTAATCGAATTTCTATTATGAAATTGGATAAAGTTATAGATACGCTGTAGTTAATAATAGAATAAGGCTTTCAGAAAGTAAGTTTTCTAATTATATTTCAATTTTTTTTTCAGTGCCCAATACGGAAATGGTTGCCGGATAAATCAAACCGGTCATATGAAAGAGGCAACTTAAAAAGGTGTGTTGAGATAATACCATATATGTAACATTAGTAATGTATGCTTTTATTAATATTCTTTTAGAAAATACATAAGTTTTTTTATTATTTACAGAAAAAAATAGCAGCGGATAAATTATCTTTATGATTAGTAATCTTTTTTTAGTTGTTATTCGTAATGATGAAGATCATGATAATAATAATAATAATAATAATAATAATAATAATAATAATAATAATAATAATAATAATAATAATAATAATAATAAACTGTTATAGATATGGTAAAGAAAGTACCAATGGCTATTGGAACATCAATATGCTTTCATCCTCAACCTAATGATAATTATAATAATGACAGTGATCATCAGGATTACAGTAATTATAATAACCAAAAATACATATCAAATTTTCACGATTATCATTTCTCGTCATCGTTTTTTCTATGGTAGAATAACAGGATGGAAAAAAAGGAACTTTTAATTAAATCCGAGTCTTTATTCCTTACATTTTACCATTAACGTAACGCAGCGTAACGCGGTCTAATTACCGCAAATGGATCTGGACAGAGAATTCGTTTATATTGAATTATGACTCAAGCAGATTATAACCATAGTAATCAAGTTAATTTATCAATTATGTCTGTATGAAATGACTTGAGAGAGAGTGAATTCTGTATATCGTTTGAGTTGTCAGATTTCCCTCAAACACATGCATATGCATTTGTTTTGTTATTTAAGATGTAATATTGGTATATAACATAGCATAGAGGATTTGTGGGTGAGAGAGAGAGAGAGAGAGAGAGAGAGAGAGAGAGAGAGAGAGAGAGAGAGAGAGAGAGAGAGAGAGCAGTAATTTTTTAGATAGGGTCAGGATAGATATATATATATATATATATATATATATATATATATATATATATATATATATATATATATATATATATATATGTATATATATATATATATATATATATATATATATATATATATATATATATATATACATATATATATATATATATATATATATATATATATATATATATACACGGGCAAAAATTATTTCACTATACAGTACAGTTGCTTGGACGTCTGAATAACAGTAAGGGTCGAACAGGAGCCAAAAGGCTTCACAGAAGG
>NC_090741.1:83981028-83996028 GCF_036898095.1 Palaemon carinicauda | reverse complement strand
TTTAATATGAATCTATCCATTCTTTACGCAATTTTTCAACCAACATCAACAAACATGCAACATTTTTCCCCAACTCGCTATCGATGAGGAAAATATTTTCGACAACCCTCCAACAGAGAAGCAACATTGCTCACAATCCTTCATTTGTTTGATAAGATTCTACACACAAACTCTCCATCGTACAAGCAGCAGTCTGTCCAAAACCGACCAACCAACATGTCCTCTACAACCTTCTAGCTAACAAGCAATATTTTCCTAACAATGTTTCTAACCGGCTAACAACATTACTCACAACCCTTCACTCGAAGAACAATACTCTGGCCACAAGTGCTCAGCCATAAAGTAACCTTATTCCCGCAATTCCCAAATCAAGTAACATTCTGTCCAAACCCGCCATCAAAAGCACCGTGCACCATAAGTTCTTTCCATAACTTCCATGATACATCGATCTTGTAATTACCTACGCGAACTTTGAAGGCTACATTAGTCTCAATTTGGAGTCACCTCATCGAATGGCGTCCCTACAGATGCCCTCTTTGTGTCCCTTGCAATGCTGTTCCAATTGACCTATAAATCTTATGAAGCATAATAGATCAAACCTCCTCCTGTTTGGTGGAATGGCACCAACCCTATTCAGAGTCTCCCTTCATGCATAACAATGGCCGTCGTAAAACACTGAATGGACTTTGCTGGCGAGTGCAAAATTTCATGCAATATAGTAATTAATTAGTTTACCTAAGACGGACTTAAAAGCAGAGTTATGTCAATTTGTAATTTATGTCAAACTCGCCTATTAAATGTGTTCATAGATATGAGAATGTAAACGCCATTTTTATATTTTCTTGAGACGCCAATGAATGATTTAATGGTGTTTTATTTTTTGTACTATTTAATTATCACGTATTTCAACTTGTTCAATAAAACTGTAGGAAAAGTACGAAATTTTTTAATGATAAGAATTACACCTCTCTCTCTCTCTCTCTCTCTCTCTCTCTCTCTCTCTCTCTCTCTCTCTCTCTCTCTCTCTCTCTCTCTCTCTCTCTCTCTCTCTCGTCAATAAATATCATAGATATTAATTAAATCTAAAAAGAAATGGTGAATTTATTGGTGTTTCTTGAATGAAAATATTTTAATAAATGAAAATAGTCGTGAAAATTCCCCCTTCTTGGACTTTTGATATATATACAAAAGAACAGGGAATGTATGTCCTTGATTAAAGAGCTGAAGTAAGAATATGACAGTGACTATTGTCAAGGTTTGCATTCTGCCACCCTCCATGAAAACTGATTATTGATGTCTACTCTTTTACTCCGGATTGCTTCAACTTTTTACTGTCTTCGAAACCTAGATATTATTAATTCATATCAATATATTTGTCAAATGTTGTTTCACTTTTAAACTAATGTCATTATTATTATTATTATTATTATTATTATTACTATCCAAGCTACAACCCTAGTTGGAAAAGCAAGATGCTATAAGCCCAGGTTTCCAACAGGGAAAAATAGCTCAGTGAGGAAAGGAAATAAGGAAATAAATAAATGAAGAGAACAAATTAACAATAAATCATTCTAAAATAAGAAACAACGTCAAAACAGACATGTCATATAATAAACTATCAACAACATCAAAAACAAATATGTCATAAATAAACTATAAAAAGACTATGTCTGTCTGGTCAACAAAAAAGCATTTGCCCCAACTTTGAACTTTTGAAGTTCTACTGATTCAACCACCCGATTAGGAAGATCATTCCACAACTTGGTCACAGCTGGAATAAAACTTCTAGAGTACTGCGTAGTATTGAGCCTCGTGATGGAGAAGGCCTGGCTATTAGAATTAACTGCCTGCCTAGTATTACGAACAGGATAGAATTGTCCAGGGAGATCTGAATGTAAAGGATGGTCAGAGTTGTGAAAAATCTTATGCAACATACATAATGAACTAATTGAACGACGGTGCCAGAGATTAATATCTAGATCAGGAATAAGAAATTTAATAGACCGTAAGTTTCTGTCCAACAAATTAAGATGAGAATCAGCAGCTGAAGACCAGACAGGAGAACAATACTCAAAACAAGGTAGAATGAAAGAATTAAAACACTTCTTCAGAATAGATTGATCACCGAAAATCTTGAAAGACTTTCTCAATAAGCCTATTTTTTGTGAAATTGAAGAAGACACAGACCTTATATGTTTCTCAAAAGTAAATTTACTGTCGAGAATCACACCTAAAATTTGGAAAGAGTCATACATATTTAAAGAAACATTATCAATACTGAGATCCGGATGTTGAGGAACCACCGTCCTTGACCTACTTACAATCATACTTTGAGTTTTGTTAGGATTCAACTTCATACCCCATAATTTGCACCATGCACTAATTCTAGCTAAATCTCTATTAAGGGATTCACCAACACTAGATCTACATTCAGGGGATGGAATTGATGCAAAGAGAGTAGCATCATCTGCATATGCAACAAGCTTGTTTTCTAGGCCAAACCACATGTCATGTGTATATAGTATGAAAAGTAATGGGCCAAGAACACTACCCTGTGGAACACCAGATATCACATTCCTATAATCACTATGGTGCCCATCAACAACAACTCTTTGAGATCTATTACTTAAAAAATCAATAATAATGCTAAGAAACGACCCACCCACTCCCAACTGTTTCAGTTTGAAAACAAGAGCCTCATGATTAACACGGTCAAAGGCAGCACTAAAATCAAGGCCAATCATACGAACATCCCGACCACAATCAAGGGATTTCTGTACAGCATTGGAGATTGTAAGAAGGGCATCACATGCTCCAAGGCCTTTACGAAAACCAAATTGCAAACTAGGGAGTAGATGATTACCTTTAGCAAACCTATTAAGACGTTTTGCCAGAAGACGTTCAAAAACTTTAGATAATATGGGAGTTATGGAAATTGGGCGGTAATCAGTGGGACTTGAGCTACCACAAACACATTTACATAGAGGAGTAACATTACCAATTCTCCAACTAGTGCTAAAAGCTCCTCTTCTTGCTAACTTGCGCAAAATAACAGATAACTTTGGAGCTAAGAAATCTACTGTCTTTATAAAAAACAAAGGAAAAATACCATTTGGGTCTACACCTCCATAAGCATCAAGGTCCATCAACAGAGCTTTAATCTCACGAGATCGAAAAGCTAAACTAGTTAGTTTAGCCTCAGGAAAACAGGAATGAGGAAGTTCAAGTTTTTCATTACTCTGTTTACTGTCAAAAACATCAGCCAAAAGGGTTGCCTTTTCCTTTGGACAGTGAGTGACTGAGCCATCTGGTTTAAGTAAAGGAGGAACTGTTGCATCTACACCAAAGAGTGCAGATTTAAGGGTAGACCACCATTTATGTTCCTGAGTTGTACCAGAAAGTGTTTCTTTTATGGTTAAATTGTACTCCTTTTCAGTTGAGGCATAAACTCTCTGAGCAAAAGCTCGAAGCTGAGTATAGTTGTTCCAGGTCAAATCTGATCTGTTACCCTTCCAGAGTTGATAGGCCTCCTGCTTCTCCAAAAAAGCACGTCTACAATCATTATTGAACCACGGTTTGTCCTTCACTCGGTACCTTAGCACACGAGAAGGGATACGCCTATCAATTATGTTGACTAGATTCTCATTCAAAGGGACCACAGGATCTACACTATTGTATAATTGTGACCAATTCAAGCACAAAAGATCATGTAAAATCCCATTCCAGTCTGCTTGGGATTTCATATAAATTTTACAAGAATATGATATATCAGGGACAGGCTGCTCAGTCTTCACTAATAATGAAATCAAGGCATGATCAGATGTCCCGACTGGAGAACCAACCTTACCAGTTATAACGCCAGGGGAGTCAGTGTATACAAGGTCCAAGCAATTACCAGACCTGTGAGTAGCTTCATTTATGATTTGCTCACAGCCTGATTCAGAGGCAAAGTCTAAAGCTCTTAAGCCATGGCGATCGGTAGGAGAGATAGAACTTAACCACTCCCTATGGTGAGCATTAAAATCGCCAACAAAGACAAAAGAAGCCTTTCTATCATCTTCTTGTATCTTAGCCATAATGGTAAGAAGACAATCGAAGATAGAATCATCCATGTCTGGATTCCGGTAGATCGAACATAAATAAAAGTTGTTATGCCTGCCACAAACTTTTATTACCTGAATCTCATGACATCCACATTGATAGCAGGACTTATGAGAAGCAGGGTACTCGGTCCTAATATACACCGCCATTCCCCTGGCTCTAGGGATGGCATCACGTTTCAACATTATTGGCTTCTTGAAACCAGTTATAAGGAGCTCAGATGAGTGCCTCATATTAGAAACCAAAGTTTCTGAGCACAAAAGAATATCATACTGTCTGGACGCAACTGTAAGGTCTTGGATATTTGCATAAAGACCACGAATATTGCAATACAGAAGACGATATTGACGAAATCTAGGACGTACTGGTCCGGGATTTCGCTCAATGTCTCCAGACAGCATAAGAATTAATAGAAATAAAAAAGAGACATCATACTTAAAAACTAGATTAACAAGAATTATAACAAAAACAATACGTACAGAATTATAAACAATGTGATTGATGATACCCATAGACTATAGTAAAAAGTCGGAAAAACTGGTCAACATGGAGGAGCCGATACACCATGCAAGGCTAAATACCCTCCAGGATAGCCACTTCAACTGAAGGGAGGACAGTAAGGATGGTTTTGAGAAGAAAAATAATCAGAAAAAGGAAAAGACAACCTCTTGATAAACCACCAGGCATCCATGGCCCTTCTATTAAGCCTGCCCAACACACCATTTCAAAAAAACAAGAGGAAGAAAAAAAATAAGATAGAATAGTGTGCCTGAGTGTACCCTCAAGCAAGAGAACTCCAACCCAAGACAGTGGAAGACCATGGTACAGAGGCTATGGCACTACCCAAGACTAGAGAACAGTGGTTTAATATTGGAGTGTCCTTCTCCTAGAAGAGCTGCTTACCACAGCTAAAGAGTCTCTTCTACCCTTACCAAGAGGAAAGTACACTTAACAAATTGCAGTACAGTAGTTTAACCCCTTGGGTGAAGAAGTGTTAAGTATCTCATTGTTGTCAGGTGTATGAGGAAAGACGAGAATATGTAAAGAATAGGCCAAACTATTCTGTGTAAGTGTAGGCAAAGAAAAAATAAGCCGTGACCAGAGAGAGGGATCCAATGCATTACTGTCTGGCCAGTCAAAGGATCCAATACCTCTCTAGGGGTAGTATCTCAACGGGCGGCTGGTGCCCTGGCCAACCTACTACCTACTATATGTGATGGTTAAACCTCATGTTTTCATGAATATCCTTGAATATTTAAATGCCGGTCTTGATCATATATATATATATATATATATATATATATATATATATATATATATATATATATATAGATATATATTTATATACATATTTATATATATATATATATATATATATATATATATATGTATATATATATATATATATATATATATATATATATATATATATATATATACATATATATATATATATATATATATATATATATATATATATATATATATATATATATACATATATATATATATATATATATATATATATATATATATATATATATATATATATATATATATATATTATCATTATCCTTATTATTATCATTATTTTTATTATTATTATTATTATTATTATTATTATTATTATTATTATCATTAGCCAAGCTACAACCCTAGTTGCAATTATTATTATTATCATTATTGTTATTATTAGCCAAGCTACAACCCTAGTTGGAAAAGCAAGAGGCTTCAAGCCCAAGGACTCCAACATGGAAAAATAGCCCAGTGAGGATAGGAAACTAGGAAATAAATAAAAGATTTAAGATGTAAGGAAAATTAAAATAAAATATAAAAAACATTACCAACATTAAAACATATAATTCATATAGAGACTATAAAAAGACTTATGTCAGCTTATTCAACATAAAAAGATTTGCTGCAAGTTGTACTCATGAAGTTCTAGAGTACTGTGTAGTATTGAGCTTCCTGATGGAGAAGGCCCGACAATCAGAATTAACTGCATGCCTAGTATTCAAACAGGGTGGAACTTTCCGGGAAGATTTGAATGCAAAGGATGGTGAGAATTATGACAAATTTTGTGCAACCTGCATAATGAACTGAAGGGCAGTGCCAAAGATTAATATCTAGAACAGGAATAAGAAATTTAATAGACCGTACGTTCCTCTCCAACAAATCAAGATGAAAATCAGCAGCTGAAAACCAGACAAGGAAAACAATACTCGAAACAAGTTAGAATGAAAGATTTAATAAACTTCTTCATAAGAGATTGATCAGGCCTAATGTGTTTCTCAAAAGAAAATTTGCTGTTGAGAATAACTCCTAAAATTTTAAAAGTCATACAAAGCTAAAGGGATATTATCAAAGCTGAGATCCAGAAGTTGAGGGGCCACTGTCCTTGACCTACTTACAATCATACTTCGATTTTTTTTAGGATTCAGTTTCATACCCCATGATTTGCACCATGAACAAATTTTAGCTAGATCTGTATTAAGGAATTCAGCAACACAAGAGAGATGGAATTGATGCACAGGTAGTAGTATCATCCGCATATACAATGAGCTTGTTTTCTAGGCCAAACCACAAGTCATGTGTATATAGTATGAAAAATAATGGGCCAAGACCACTACCCTCTGGAACACCAGATATCCCATTCCTATACTCATTATGGTGCCCATCGACAACAACTCTTGGAGATCTATTACATAAAAAATCAATAGTAATGGTGAGAAACGACCCACTCACTCCCAACTGTTTGAGTTTGAAAACAAGGGCCTCATGAATGACAAGGTAAAAGGCAGCACTAAAATCCAGGCCAATCATACGAACTTCCTGACCACAATCAAGGGATTTTTGTACAGCATGCTCCAAGGCCTTTACGAAAAACAAATAGCAAAATAGGGAAGAGATGATTTCCTTAAGACGTTTTGCCAAAAGATGTTCAATAACTTTAGATAATATGGGAGTTATGGAGTTGGGCGGTAACCACTTGGACTTGAGCTACCACAAACACATTTACCTAGTGGAGTAACATTACCAATTCTCCAACAAGTACTAAAGGCTCCTCCTCTTGCTAACTTGCGCAAAATAATAGATAACTTTGGAGCTAAGAAATCTGCAGTCTTTATGAAAAACAAAGGAAAAATACTGTTTAGGTCTACACTTCCAAAGGCATCAAGATTCAAGAGAGCTTTAATTGCACGAGTTCGACAAGCTTAGCTAGTTAGTTTAGCCTCAGGAAAACTAGATTGGGGAAGATCAAGTTTCTCATTACTCTGCTTACTGTGAAACACATCAGCCAAATTAGTCACCTTTTCCTTTGAACAGTGAGGGACTGAGCCATCTGGTTTACGTAAATATGAAACTGTTGCATCTACACCAAAGAGTGCAGATTTAGGGCAGTCTACTAGTTATGACTCTCTGTTGTACCAGAAAGGGTGTCTTCTATGGTTAGATTGTATTCCTTTTTAGTTGAAGCAAAAACTCTGAGCAAAAGCTCTAAGTTGGTATAGTTATTCTATATATATATATATATATATATATATATATATATATATATATATATATATATATATATATATATATACATATATATATATATATATATATATATATATATATATATATATATATATATATATATATATATATATATATTAAATATATATACATACATATATATATATATATATATATATATATATATATATATATATATATATATATATATATATATATATATATATATATATATACATATATATATATATATATGTCAGGATGTTTGGTATTTAAATTGTATCATGTAAAGAACTTATTCACACCACAGGTACTTGTCGATGGAAGTTCTGATGTTCAAACTTAATGCAAATGCTTTACTGTTAATCGGATTGGAATAAGTCGTGTTTCATAGTTCATATATGATTTTTTTATTTAATGTTGTTACTGATCTTATTATAATTTTTTTCTCTCATTTATAGTATATAAATGAGGTGCCGGTGATGGGAGATGATAATGAGAGAGTGATTACAATAGAGGAAGTGAAGAGAGCACTAGATTAAACGAGAGTAGGAAAAGCATCTGGTATGGATGGTGTGAGAGCTGAAATGTTGAAGGAAGGGGGTGTGACTGTACTTGAATGGTTGGTGAGATTGTTGAATATGTGTTTTGTATTGTCAATGGTACCAGTAGATTGGGTTTGTGCATGTATTGTACCCCTATATAAGGGTAAGGAATATGTGCATAAGTGTTGTAATTCCAGAGGTATTAGTTTGTTGAGAGTAGTTGGAAAAGTGTATGGTAGAGTACTGATTAATAGGATTAAGGATAAAACAGAAAATGCAATCTTAGAAGTACAGGGTGGTTTTAGAAGAGGTAGGGGTTGTATGAATCAGATTTTTACAGTTAGGCAGATATGCAGGAAATATTTAGCAAAAGGTAAGGATGTGTATGTTGCGTTTATGGATTTGGAGAAAGCGTATGATAGAGTTGATAGGGAAGCAATGTGGAATGTGATGAAGTTATATGGAGTTGGTGGAAGGCTGTTGCAAGCAATGAAAAGTTTCTACAAAGGTAGTAAAGCATGTGTTAGAATAGTAAATGAAGTGAGTGATTGGTTTCCGATGAGAGTGGGGCTCAGACAGGGATGTGTGATGTCGCCGTGGTTGTTCAACTTGTATGTTGATGGAGTGGTGAGAGAGGTGAATGCTCGAGTGCTTGGACGAGGATTAAAACTGGTAGACAAGAATGACCACGAATGGGAGGTTAATCAGTTGTTGTTTGCGGATGATACTGTACTGGTTGCAGACACAGAAGAGAAGCTTGACCGACTAGTGACAGAATTTGGAAGGGTGTGTGAGAGAATGAAGTTAAGGGTTAATGTGTGTAAAAGTAAGGTTATGAGATGTACGAGAAGGGAAGGTGTTGCAAGGTTGAATGTCATGTTGAATGGAGAGTTACTTGAGGAGGTGGATCAGTTTAAGTACTTGGGGTCTGTTGTTACAGAAAATGGTGAAGTGGAAGCAGATGTACGTCAGAGAGTGAATGAAGGTTGGAAATTGTTGGGGGCAGCTAAGGGAGTAGTAAAAAATAGAGAGTTGGGCATGAATGCAAAGAGAGTTCTATATGAGAAAGTGATTGTACCAACTGTGATGTATGGATCAGAGGCGTGGAGAATGAAAGTGACTGAGCGACAGAAATTGAATGTGTTTGAGATGAAGTGTCTAAGGAGTATGGCTGGTGTATCTCGAGTAGATAGGGTTAGGAACGAAGTGGTGAGTGTGAGAACGGGTGTAAGAAATGAGTTAGCAGCTAGAGTGGATATGAATGTGTTGAGGTGGTTTGGCCATGTTGAGAGAAAAAAAAATGGCTGTTTGCTAAAGAAGGTGATGAATGCAAGAGTTGATGGGAGAAGTACAAGAGGAAGGCCAAGGTTTGGGTGGATGGATGGAGTGAAGAAAGCTCTGGGTGATAGGAGGATAGATGTGAGAGAGGCAAGAGAGCGTGCTACAAATAGGAATGAATGGCGAGCGATTGTGACGCAGTTCCAGTAGGCCCTGCTGCTTCCTCCGGTGCCTTAGGTGACCGCGGAGGTAGCAGCAGTAGGGGATTCAGCATTATGAAGCTTCATCTGTGGTGGATAACGGGGGAGGGTGGGCTGTGGCACCCTAGCAGTACCAGCTGAACTCGGTTGAGTCCCTTGTCAGGCTGGGAGGAACATAGAGAGTAGAGGTCCCCTTTTTGTTTTGTTTCATTTGTTGATATCGGCTACCCCCAAAAATTGGGGGAAGTGCCTTGGTATATGAATGTATGTATAGTATATTCGTTAATTCTCTATTCCTTTTCCGTAGCTGGTTTCTCTCGCTGTTGGAGACCTTTGGCTAGAAGCATTCTACGTTTTCTTCTTTCTATTAGGGCTGTATCTTGGGTAATAATAATAATAATAATAATAATAATAATAATAATAATAATAATAATAATAATAATAATAATAATAATAATAATAATAATAATAATGATAATAATGATAATAATAATAATAATAATAATAATAATAATAATAATAAATTAGTATTTTGTCTGTTGTATGCAATTCTTATTATAATTATTGTCTTTTCCAAGGTTCTTTGACCTAAAGTTTCTGAAGAAGGTTAAAATTATCCTGTGAAATGTATGGTTATTTGGCAGCATGAGATCTATAACTAAAGCAGAAAGTTGAATTTATTTTTCTAACCACGATCAATTGGAGTATTTCCAAAATTATATTTAACGATAGCACGGAACTATTAAGTCTCTCTCTCTCTCTGTCTGTCTGTCTGTCTCTCTCTCTCTCTCTCTCTCTCTCTCTCTCTCTCTCTCTCTCTCTCTCTCTCTCTCTCTCCGTACTTTTTTATTGATACTTTTCCACATCAGAAAGAGAAACTTCTTCACAAATGAAGCCAAGTCAACAATAAGCCTAGAATCCCGCTATCAGTCATCATAAAGAGATGCTTCTTCATCTTCATCTCGAGTCCATACACCCATACATTCCACGAATGAATGGATGAATGAGGGATGATGGACGCCCCCAAGTAAACAAAAGAAAGGAGGTAGAAGGAAAAAGAAACTCTTATTCCTTTGAAGGGAGTCACCATAATTCCTTGGAAGTCTTGGTAATCTGTTCATCTGAAACTACTCACCTGGGAGACGGTTTTGCGATCTGGGCTTTTCTTCAGACTCCCCCCCCCCTCCCCCAACCACTTACGACAGACTGTTTGAGATCACCTCCCTCATCCCCTATCCCAGATTTGTATTATCTCCAACCCCCCTCCAACTCCCCGCACCCCCCACCCGGTAAAGACAGACGCACGTGGCTGACAACAATATCCTCTATTAGCTGATGAGACCATCTATGCCAAAGACTTTGTTCCGGAACTACAGGTGGCCTGGTGTTCATAAAGCCGACTTCTGATGTGATTATGCCGTTGTAGGCTTAGGGTCCTTTTGTAAAGCAGTTTTGTGACGTATTACGCTGTCAGAACTTAATCACTTGATGGTATTGCGTGTTGGTGTGTTTGGTTCTTTCCACATTTTATATGAACTTATATATATATATATATATAATATATATATATATATATATATATATATATATATATATATATATATATATATATATATATATATATATATATATATATATCATGTGATATAGGAAGTTCCTGAGCTCCCCCATAAAGCACATGAGATTCGGATTGGCTGACATTTTTGAAGAAGCTCCTTAACATCAGTGCTCTTAATCTACTGAAGTGTAAGTATTTGTAATCGGCCGTTGACAAAGGTGACATTCTGAACCTCCAATTATCCTTCACATCAGGAAAGATTTAATTTCTTTATTAATGTTCCAATGATGGTGATTCTTCAGCTGACATTTGAATTCAGGTAACAAACAAGAAACCATACCCCGAAACGTCTGAGTGTAATTTATTTAAAATTAAAAAAACAATTAAAACCGTTAGCTGGCCTCTTGAGCCAATGATAAAGTCATATTGATCATTTGCTTGTTGCAATTTCTAAGTCATAAATTGTTGCCAGCACCAATAGAAATATATTAATTGGTCGCATTAGGTAATGGCAAGCTATATAATAGTTGGTAGTTAGAGTTTATGCCAATGTGATAAGTGGTCGCTTGAACTAAGGCCAAAATCATAGTAGGTCGCTTGAACTAATGCCAAAGTCATAGTTAGTCGATTGGACCAATTTCATAGTCTTAATTTATTGCTTGAGCCAATTCCAAAGTCTTAGTTTGTTTCTTGAGTCAATTCTAAAGTAATAGTTGGTCGCTTGAGTCAATATCAAATTCAAAGTTGGTTGTTTAATCAAATGGCAAAATAATAGTTGGTTGATTGAGCCAATGTGGGAGTAATAGTTGGTTAGTTGAATCTTTGTTATATTCATAGTTGGTCGCTTGAGAAAATACGAAAGTCATAAGTCATAATTTGTCGTTTGATCAATGGAAAATTTAAATTTTGTCTCTTGAATCGATAGAGAAGTAGCAGTTTTTTGGTTAAGCCAATGGCCAAGTCATATTTTGTTTCTTTAACTAGTAGGAGAGTCATAGTTCATGCTTAAGCCAAAGGAAAGGTCCAATGGCAAAGTGGTAGTTAGTTGTTTGAACGAATGATAAAGTTATAGTTGATTGCTTCAGATATGTCAACTTACATCATATGTACAGAATCAATGGCCCATCTTCTCTCCGGTCTTTCGGCATATTTTCTCTTTACCAAGTAGACAGTTATGGTTACATCTTCATACTACCAATAATAGCTTGTGACAGAATTTTTTTTTTCCTTTTTTTTGTAAAGTGGTGAAATCATATCTCATTCGTGATGATTAAACTCTTCTACAAATTGTTTAGATCAGCCTGAACATCTGTCACGTATACTAGACGCCATTGTATCGGCCAGTGTTTGTGCTGTTGTCAATATTCATGCTAAAACTGGCTTTTTGTATTTTGGTGCGCATTACTGCAAGATAAAAGGATATATTCCAACTCCCCGATGCCCTAGGACGTAGGTCATATCCTTTCCCGATAAAAGGAATGTTTTCCAAATGGCAAGGTTCTTATAAATAGCCTGCTCATACACAAGAAGACCATCATTGCATTGAGCGGGTGTTAAGGCCTATTTGTCAAACATATGTTAACCAAAACAACTTGATAACTGTTATCATCTTGCTCGTTTGTAGTTGTGGTTTTTACACATCCCGACTAGGAGGTATTTTCATTAATAAATCCATTTCGAGTAACTATAACAAACGTTGTGAAAAGTTTTCCATATCTTAGTCATGAAACTGATATCCATATTTCCACTGATACTGCTGTTGTTGCCATCATTAACGTAAAACACTTCCTCCAAAGATAAAGGAGATACGCCAAGCCAAGTATTCCAGTAAAGCCTGGAATAAGTATCTCGAGAGATGATGTCTCTCCAAGCTAATAAAAAGAGCATTCTGTTACCAAGGCTGAATGTATTTATGAGACAACTTAATGGAAGGCCAGAACCAGTTGGAGTTATTCAAGTCTTTTCTAAAGTGCAATTATCGTTAAAACAAAACTTTTTCATTTCCTGTCTGGAAACGTTACCAAGTGGAAACACTAATGAGTAGTCTGTTAAGTATATTGTTGTTGGTGATTAAAGACTTCTTTTTCGTATTCTGAAAGGGAAAACTAAAACGAAAAAAAAAAAGTAAAAAAAAAATACAAACAAAAGTAAGAGCCGTGATCCTTAAATATCCTGACCTGTTGAATTTATTTTTTTTTTCTACTTTTTATTTTACTTAGCTTTAGTACAATAATTGTAGAATAACCTATCCAGGATATACTAGCTTTAGAATTAAAGAGTGAGCAAATTTATTATCAAGTTCTAAGAAGTATACATTCTGGGTTCATATCAAATTAAGTCCTGACGTATTTATTTATATCAAATTAAGGTGAAAAACAAATAATTTATTTATAAATTTTGTGATAAATGTATATTAGTAGTTTATGCAGTACTTGGCAATAACTAGAAAAAAAAAGGAAATGGATGACGAAATATGTTCTGCCATGAAATATTTAATAGTTCAATATTGAGAAAGTACTATTTACTAGTTAATCAAATTGTGTTCATCTCCTGGTTTGATTTTCAAATAACGTTTGGATTTAAAATTTATTACTATCCAATAATCAAATAATATTTAGCTTTAGTTTGGAATAAGATGAAGCTATGAAATCAGAGATCAATTGCTTCAATAAGCGTGCGTGTCCTACATATCAGGAATGTGAAATTCTCATCCTTTTTGTATATTTTCTTACTTATTAAATTACTGTGTCTCCACTGAATGAATGATTTCTAGCTATCTGGCAACTCAGTTATCCAGGTCACAAACTTCTATTACTTGAAAAGTTAAAAACTTTATTGCCAGCACATTTTTCATAGAGCGACTAAACTTGGTTTGGTCAGCTATGGCTGTCTCTTGTGCAACAGCGATTTCGGTCAGAATAGTGACTATGATCACAACATATATTTCGGTAAAACGTGGGTCTGAGTTGCAATGGTTTCGCTCTAATGATCTCGGTCATACTAGTATTCTTAGCTGCACTGGTAATATCAGCCATAGTGCTGATCTTGGTCACATCAACAATCTAAGCTTGGCTGTTGCTTTGGTCTGCACAAGTGATCTTGGTCCAAATATTATTCTTGGCCACTATAGTGGTTGCTGTCTTGCTGATAGTCTTGGTTGCAATGGTGGTCTTAGGTGTACTGTTGCTCTCAGCTGCAACGTCAGTCATGCCTACAGTAGAAATGTCGGTCACAATAGTAGTCTGATTTACAGTGGCGCTGTCAGCCGCATTAACTGTGATCGCAGACAGTAGTAGTCTCTGTTGCATCGATAGTACTATGAGTCACAATTAAGATATCAGTGGTACTGGTGGTTTTTGTCACAATGGTGGCATGGATCACACTGTTGGTCATACCTAAACTAGTAGCCTAAGTCCTAATGGCATTGCTGGTTTCAATGACAATCTTTGTCAATTATCAATGGCAGTCTTAATTTTATTGTAGGCCTTGATCACAATGCCAGTATCAGATCTTAAATCCAGGATGGGGGATCTCATTTAATGTACATAAGCGGCGGCAGGCACAATAGTTCATAAGCAAATAAGGAGATTGTTTCCATTTTATTGTAGAAAGATTGTGATGATCTGTGTCACCATAACAGAAACATAAAAGATCATTAACATATTGCAAGAATTGATATCAATTCACGTGGTAGGAAATATCTAGACTAACCGGCAATTTCAGCATTTTTTTTATAATCTTCCTTTAATAAGGGGATTTTCTTAGACAAGACACCAACAGTATACCATTTGGATTACAC
>NC_090741.1:83971028-83973528 GCF_036898095.1 Palaemon carinicauda | reverse complement strand
AGGGAAAGGCAGAACTGGCTCGAGTCGCAGGTGACAAGAGCACCTGCAGACAACAGATCAATGTAAGGATCAAAAGCGTAATCCAAAGAATCGTCCAAATAAGTTGCCAAACAATCGTCATCCAGAGTCCAAATCACTATGCTGCTCAAGGTATATTATCAGGGGAGTGCTTAAGCCCGAACTGAATTTTGTCCAAGCACCAACGTCCAGACATCAAGTCGCGTTCATAAACACTCGTATGTAAAAAAAAAAACAATAGTTAAAACGATAGTTCGATAATATAAACAACCGGGGAGGAGGCGCCTAACCACACTGAGAATTGTTAAATTAAGCACTTTACACTTAAACACTTAAATTTCAAAGATAACATAAACAAATTCTCATACAAAACAAAGGCTATTCTGCCACAAAATGATTCTTAAAAACTAGTAATTAAACCTAGAAAAACAAGGCTGATCTAGACTTTCTAATACCTTCCTCCCCAAAAACAAAAACAAAGAATTCCAATAATTTTTTTTTTTGTAAAGAGAAAATGATTAACACATCACTCTCAAGACAAAGTAAAGTCTCAGGGTGAAACCTGAAATAAGAATTCTCATGAACAACACTACAACCAATGAATTTTAAAAACTGAATTGTCACAAAGAAAATGTACCAGCCTAAAAAATAGAGAAAACATAAATGAAAAATAAACCATATGGTCAAATTAGCACAAAATATTAACCACCAGACACTGACTGTCTCAAATTCAGCCAATAACATTGAGTTTACACATAACAGACACTACCACAGTAGGACCGCCCACACTTTGGTCACTACAGGCTTTACTTTGGTTCAAAAGAAAACAGACAAATTATAAAATACCTCACTAAGAAAACCTAATGACTAACAAACCAAACTCCCAGCGAAAAACACACTCATACTCATCCTTACATCTCTAAGAATAACGCAAACCAATTGAAGAGATGAGAAGGGCAAGGGGAGGGGGGGCCAAGTCGTGATCAAATCTATATCCTTGAAAGGGCATCGGGAATTCGATTCTCCGATCCCTTAACGTGTTTAATCATAAGCGAGAACTCTTGTAATTGCAGAGCCCAACGTAAAATTCGCTGGTTGGCGCCTTTCATGCGCTCGATGAAAACCAGTGGGTTGTGATCTGTCCATACTTCTATGGGATAAGAAAAATTTGTTACATAAGGCTTAAAATGCACAAGAGTACGCACCAAGGCGAGGGCCTCCTTTTCAATGGTGGAATATTTTCTCTCGGCGGCCAGTAGCTTTCGGCTATAATACGATACAGGATGAACCTCTCCTATATCGTTCCTTTGAAAAAGGACACCCCCAATACCTATGTCACTGGCATCCACTGCAATAATAAAAGGTCTCTGGAAATTAGGAGAAGTCAATATTGGATTAGATACTAATACCATCTTAAGTTTAATAAGTGCTTCCTCACACTGAGGGAGACCACATAAACTTCTGCCCTTTCTCCAAACAACTTGGTAAGTGGCTGAGCAATGTCCGAGAAATTTCGCACGAATCTGCGATAATAACCAGTCATGCCCAGCACTCGCCGAACCTCTCTAACATTGCACGGTCTCTTTAAATGCACAATAGCCTCAAGGTTGGCTTGTTTAGGTGCCACCTGACCCAAAACAACCTCGTGACCCAAATAAAACACTTTTGCCTTACCAAATTCACATTTTGCTAAATTAATAACCAAACCTGCAAGTTTAAGGGCCTCAAATACCTTACGCAATCTCGCCATGTGCGTACTCCAATCATCACTATATACAACCAAGTCATCGATATAAACTTCAGTTCCCTTTAAACCACAAATGACCCTATTCATAAGCCTCTGGAAAGTACACGCGGCATTTTTCATCCCAAAGGGCATTACTTTACACTCGTAAAGCCCAAAGGGAGTTACAAATGCAGAGATCTCTCTTGCTCGATCAGACAGGGGAACCTGCCAATACCCTTTCAATAAATCCAATTTCGTAATGAACTTAGCAGCCCCTATGTGATCAAGACAGTCATCTATCCGAGGCAAAGGAAAAGAGTCATTCTTAGTATGTGTGTTAACCTTACGGTAGTCCACACACATACGGAACTTTCCGTCGGACTTCTTAACCAGGACTATCGGGGAGCTCCATGGACTAACGGAAGGTTGGATGAGATCGTGTTCCAGCATATATTTAATCTCCTTATCAACTATATCCCTCTTAATGGGATTCAGCCGATAAGGACTCTGTTTCACAGGAGAAAGCATTACCCACGTCTACATCATGCTCAAGAAAATTAGTTCGACCTGGAGAATTCCGAAATAAATCTGAAAAAGAAGAAATTAAATTAATTACATCCCTCCTTTGAGCAATCTCCAGATGCCCCAGCCCTTCCTTCAAAACTTCTAAATTTTGAATATTATCAAAAAGAGCATCAGAAGAGACCTGACAAATCAAATCCTTCAAATCCTCTGAAGGTAAAGCCATACTTTATC
>NC_090741.1:83956353-83963853 GCF_036898095.1 Palaemon carinicauda | reverse complement strand
TATATATATATATATACATATATATATATATATATATATATATATATATATATATATATATATATTTATATATACATACACACATATATATATGCATGTGTCTCTAGTCCGCTGCAGAACAAAAGCCTCATAAATCTCCTTAGTCGTACCTGTTTTAGCTATTTTAATCACCACGCTGACCACCGCAGATTGGTGATGGTGCAAGACTTTGGTCTGAGTGCTCACAGCCAACCATCCTAGTATGGGTGGCCATGACTGGTACAGCTTTGCTGTATATGGTAGAACACAAACTCTTTCACCACGTTAAGGCATCCCCACTTAGAAATCGATGTATATAATACAGAACATATATAAATGTGTGTATACATTTATGTCTGTGAGTAATAGTAGGGCAACAACCAACCAAACATATACAGAGGTATTAATCTTGTTTCCAACGCTGGTCAACTAAAAGATTTACTTTTTTTTGCAAATCATAATTCTCTTGGCAGCGAAATCAATTTTCTACACCCAAAAATCTTGCCGTTCTGTCTGTGAAAAATCTACCGTGGATGATACAAATATTCTATAGAGCGAAGAACACAAAAGGTGAAAAATGCCTTTCCACACCATTGGGAAGGAATCGCTGGGGCAAACAAGAGAATAGTGTATCTTTTAGCGAAAGGAGACATGGTCGAAAATTCAGGAAAATTGGATGGGTTAATGGCCTTTGCTGTCTAATAGCTTAGGAACATTCAATCTTTTATTTTTTTTTCTGGCCGTCCCTCTTAGTCATAAGCTAAATACTGGGGAAAAAAAAGCTAAGCTTTTTAGGTCTGCTGTTTGATACAGAAAATTACATGATACTTTTTTAGAAAATTGTACGTAGCAGCTTCTTCGTTCAAAAATTACTGAAAGATAAATGTTATTTGAATCATTTCAAATTCGATTTTTTTTATAAACTTATCTTTCATTATATAGATACACAGTTACATTATTACATAGTTCAGTCAGTTATACCATATAATTCCCCCTCATATATTCGAGTTAAAACCTCTTCTCAGGTTTGATCAAATCTACTGAAACACAGTTCAACCACCCTTCTGAGCAGGTGAAACGAGTCATTGCTTAGGCTGCAAATTTCTGAGATTACCTATGATTACATGCTAACAACCAAAAACACATCCCAAATGGATAAGAACAGTTGTTGTAGTCCAAAATAATGCTGCGGCTCGACAACCTCACCCTAAGGACTTTTTGAGACACCAACAAACTCTAATCTTATGAGACCTCCTCGTTCAAGTAAAAATACTATGTGTATATATATATATATATATATATATATATATATATATATATATATATATATATTTCAAAGAAGCCATATATATTAATACATTAAAGTCTGGATTCTCTTAACAACCTCTGGATCAGAGCCCTAGGCGGAACCGCCCAAAGACTATAATATCTGACCGGCGGAGATTTGAACCCTCCTCCAGGATATCTGTATGCCAGTGACCATACCACTCAGCCACGAAGAAAGAAAAAAGTCGATGACAATTCTTCTGTACATATACCTGTCAAATTCAGGTTTTCTGTACATAGAATTGAAATCAACCCATCTTCACCATCGTAGCTAATTGGTAGGTTTTGGACTTGGCATTCGATTAATGATAATATTTTGCACATTTAAACGTGTTTCTTCCATATTTCAAATAAGCCATATATATTAATACATTAAAGTCTGGATTCTCTTAACGACCTCGGGATCAGAGCCCCAGGCGGAACCGCCCAAAGACTATAATATCGAACCGGCGGGGATTTGAGCCCTCGTCCAGGATATCTGTATGCCAGTGACCATACCACTCAGCAACAAATAAATATGAAAGTTGATGACAATTCTTATGTACATATACCTGTCAAATTCAGGTTTTCTGTACTTAGAATTGAAATCAACCCATCTTCACCATCGTAGCTAATTGGTAGGTTTGGGACTTGGCATTCGATTAATGATGAATTTTTGCACATTTAAACGTGTTTCTTTCATATTTCAAATAAGCCATATATATCAATACATTAAAGTCTGGATTCTCTTAACGACCTCGGGATCAGAGCCCCAGGCGGAACAGCCCAAAGACTATAATATCGGACCGGCGGGGATTTGAACCCTCGTCCAGGATATCTGTATGCCAGTGACCATACCACTCAGCCACGAAGAAAGATAAAAGTCGATGACAATTCTTCTGTACAAATACCTGTCAAATTCAGGTTTTCTGTACTTAGAATTGTAATCAACCCATCTTCACCATCGTAGCTAATTGGTAGGTTTTGGACTTGGCATTCGATTAATGATGAATTTTTGCACAGACTTTAATGTATTAATATATAGGGCTTATTTGAAATTTGAAAGAAACACGTTTAAATGGGCAAATATTTATCATTAATCGAATGCCAAGTCCCAAACCTACCAATTAACTACGATGGTGAAGATGGGTTGATTTCAATTCTAAGTACAGAAAACCTGAATTTGACAGGTATATGTACATAAGAATTGTCATCAACTTTTATATTTCTTCATTGCTGAGTGGTATGGTCACTGGCATACAAATATTTTGGACGAGGGCTCAAATCCCCGCCGGTCCGATATTATAGTCTTTGCGCGGTTCTGCCTGGGGCTCTGATCCCTAGGTCATTAAGAGAATCCAGACTTTAATATATTAATATATATGGCTTATATGAAATATGAAAGAAACACGTTTAAATGTGCAAAAATTTATCATTAATCGAATGTCAAGTCCAAAACCTACCAATTAGCTACGATGGTGAAGATGGGTTGATTTCAATTCTAAGTACAGAAAACCTGAATTTGACAGGCATTTGTACAGAAGAATTGTCATCAACTTTTATATTTCTTCGTGGCTGAGTGGTATGGTCACTGGCATACAGATATCCTGGATGAGGGTTCAAATCCCCGCCGGTCCAATATTATAGTCTTTGGGCGGTTCCGCCTGGGGCTCTGATCCCGAAGTCGTTAAGAGAATCAAGACTTTAATGTATTAATATATATGGCTTATTTGAAATATGAAAGAAACACGTTTAAATGTGCAAATATTTATCATTAATCGAATGCTAAGTCCCAAACCTACCAATTAGCTACGATGGTCAAGATGGGTTGATTTCAATTCTAAGTACAGAAAACCTGAATTTGACAGGTATTTGTACAGAAGAATTGTCATCGACTTTTATATTTCTTCGTGGCTGAGTGGTATGGTCACTGGCATACAGATATCCTGGATGAGGGTTCAAATCCCCGCCGGTCAGATATTATAGTCTTTGGGCGGTTCCGCCTGGGGCTCTGATCCCGAGGTCGTTAAGAGAATCCAGACTTTAATGTATTAATATATATGGCTTACTTGAAATATGAAAGAAACACGTTTAAATGTGCAAAAATTTATCATTAATCGAATGCCTAGTCCCAAACCTACCAATTAGCTACGATGGTGAAGATGGGTTGATTTCAATTCTAAGTACAGAAAACCTGAATTTGACAGGTATTTGTACAGAAGAATTGTCATCGACTTTTTTATTTCTTCGTGGCTGAGTGGTATGGTCACTGGCATACAGATATCCTGGATGAGGGTTCAAATCCCCGCCGGTCAGATATTATAGTCTTTGGGCGGTTCCGCCTGGGGCTCTGATCCCGAGGTCGTTAAGAGAATCCAGACTTTAATGTATTAATATATATGGCTTATTTGAAATATGAAAGAAACACGTTTAAATGTGCAAAAATGTATCATTAATCGAATGCCTAGTCCCAAACCTACCAATTAGCTACGATGGTGAAGATGGGTTGATTTCAATTCTAAGTACAGAAAACCTGAATTTAACAGGTATATGTACAGAAGAATTGTCATCGACTTTTATCTTTCTTCGTGGCTTAGTGGTATGGTCACTGGCATACAGATATCCTGGAGGAGGGTTCAAATCCCCGCCGGTCCAATATTATAGTCTTTGGGCGGTTCCGCCTGGGGCTCTAATCCCGAAGTCGTAAAGAGAATCAAGACTTTAATGTATTAATATATATGGCTTATTTGAAATATGAAAGAAACACGTTTAAATGTGCAAATATTTATCATTAATCGAATGCCAAGTCCCAAACCTACTAATTAGCTACGATGGTCAAGATGGGTTGATTTCAATTCTAAGTACAGAAAACCTGAATTTGACAGGTATATGTACAGAAGAATTGTCATCGACTTTTATCTTTCTTCGTGGCTGAGTGGTATGGTCACTGGCATACAGATATCCTGGACGAGGGTTCAAATCTCCGCCGGTCCGATATTATAGTCTTTGGGCGGTTCCGCCTGGGGCTCTGATCCCGAGGTCGTTAGGATAATCCAGACTTTAATGTATTAATATATATGGCTTATTTGAAATATAAAAGAAACACATTTAAATGTGCAAAAATCGATCATATATATATATATATATATATATATATATATATATATATATATATATATATATATATATATATATGTATCATACATGCATACATACAGAATACGCTCGACATGAAAAAAATATTAGCGATAGGACTTCACATGTTCTATAATATAACAATAAATTCCCTTTACATTCATAAACAATATTTCATATTTTGTAAAATAGTATTTTGTATAACTAATAAAAAAATTTAAAAATGCCAATAACTGGTTATAAAATACATCCAGTGTCGTTGAAAGGAGTAGAAATGTCTGAACATAGAATACGTCCAATAGTCCTCAGCTGGTTAATATCAAATATAAAAGCTCTAAAGCAACAACTTCATATTTTCCACAGATAATCCATAAAAATAAACCAAATTTGAATTACGTCTGATACACCTCTGTGCATTGACCTTTCAAAAAGCATAAACCCCATCACTTGTGGTATGCGTTTACTTAAAGCCTTTCTTGCAACTTCAAGCAATTAAATAAAGGAAATATATTTCATAAGGTCTTTGTTGAATTTCTAAGATTATTTTTGTGGTTGGCATAGGTGTAGAAAAGATCTTTTTGTCTGGCATTCATTTGTAACTACCCATCTCATAACTGACAAAACCAATTCCTGTTCCTCTTCAAAAATAGGAAGACCAGCGTCGAGACAATTGTGTTATCGCAATGGTATAGTGTTGGTGTCTTGGCTAAGAAAATCTCCTTATTCCAAAAAAAATTTATATTGCAAGTTAGTTGAGATATTTCCTATCATATGAATAGATATCAATTCTTGCTATAGATTAATGATTTCTTATGTTTCTGTTATGGTGGCGAAGATACTCATTTTCTTTCTATAATGATATGGAACCTGCCGATTTTTTGCTAAATAATTATTGTGACTGCCGCCACTATTGTTGAGTAAATGAGATCACCCATCCTGGAATTAAGAGCTTATACCGGCATTGTGATCAAGACCTACACTTAAACTTGAGACTGCCATTGTAACAATTGACAAAGACAGCTATTGAAACCAGCAATGCCACAGGGACTCAGGTTACTAGTTTAGGTATAAGCAACAGTAGGACCAATGCTGCCATTGTGACAAAAACCACCAGTACCACTGATATCACATTGTGACCAATAACACTAACGATGCAACAAAAAACGGCTACTGTCTGAGATCACAGCTACGGCAGCTGACACTGCCACTGCAGATGAGACTACCATTGTGACTGACATTTCTATTGTAGTCATGTAGTTGCTGAGAGCAACAGTACACCAAAGACCACCATTGCAACCAATACTATCAGCAAGACAGCAACCACTATAGTGACCAAGAACAATATTTGGACCAAGATCACTTGTGCAAAACACAGCAACAGCCATGCTGAGTCATCTGTGGTGACCAAGACGATTGTTGCAGCTAAGATCAGCACTGTGGCAGATATTACCAAAGCAGCTAAGAATGCTAGTATGACCGAGATCATTGGAGCGATACAGATGCAACCTGACCCAATGATTTACCGAAATATATGCTGTGATCAAAGTCAATATTCTGACTGAAATCGTTGTTGCATAAGAGACAGCCATAGCTGATGAAACCAAGCTTGGTCGGTGTATGAAATTTTTTTTTTTTAATAAACATTTTATCTTTTTTAAGTAATTGAAATTTGTGACTTGATAGTTGAGTTGCCATATGGCTAGGAATCAATTCCTCAGTGAAGACTAAATATTCTAAACAAAATAATTTAATAAGTAAGGATTTATAGAGAAAGGAGGAGAATTTCACATTCCTGGTGTGCAGGACACGCACACTTATTGAAGCAGTTAATCTCTATTTTCATGTCTTTATCTTATTGTAAACTAAAGCTAACTATTTGATTATTGGATACTGATAAATTATAATCCCAACGTAATTTGAATATCAAACTAGTAGAGGAACACAATTTGATAAACTAGTAAATAGTGTGTTTTTTTCAATATTGAACCATTGAATATTTCATGACAAAACATGTTTTGTCATCCATTTCCTTGGTTTTACATCCACTTCACTAATTATTGTCAAGTGCTTCATAAACAACTAATAGACATTTATCACAAAATTTATAAAAAAAATTATTTTTGTTTTTTATTTCTCACCTTTGATATAAATAAATACTTCAGGACTTAATTTGATATGAACCCATAATGTATACTTCTTATAACTAAATAAAACATTTGCTCACTTTTTAATTTTAAAGCTAGTATATCCATGATAGGTTATTTTACAAATTCTTGTACTGAACATGAACAAAATCTAAAGTAGAAAAAATAGTACATTTAACAGGTCAGGATATTTAAGGACCAGTGCTCTCACTTTTTTTTGTAGCTTTTTTTTATTATCTGTTTTATTTTTTTGTTTTTTGTTTTAGTTTTCCTTTTCAGAATACGAAAAAAGTCTTTAATCACCCACAACAATATACTTCAACAGACTACTCATTAGTGTTTCTACTTGGTAACGTTTCCAGACAGGAAATGAAAAAGTTTTGTTTTTAACGGCAATTGCACTTTAGAAAAGACTTGAATAACTCCCACTTGTTCTGACCTTCCATTAAGTTGTCTCATAAATACGTTCAGCCTTGGTAACAGAAGGCTCTCTCCATTAGCTTGGAGAGACGTCATCTCTCGAGATAATTATTTCAGGCTTTACTGGAATACTTGGCTTAGTGTATCTCCTTTATCTTTAGAGGAAATGTTTTACGTTAATGGTGACAACAGTAGCAGTCGAAGTGGAAATATGGATATCAACAGGGAAAGTAACAAAAACAACAGAAATAAAAGTTTCATGACTAAGATATGGAAAACTTTTTACAACATTTGTTACAGTTACTCAAAATGGATACATTAATGAGAATAGCTCCTAGTCGGGATGTGTAAAAAACACAACTACAAACGAGCAAGATGATAGCAGTAATCAAGTTATTTTGGTTAACATATCTTTGACAATTAGGCCTTATCACACACTCAAGGCAATGATGGTCATCTTGTGTATGAGCAGGCTATT
>NC_090741.1:83943853-83946353 GCF_036898095.1 Palaemon carinicauda | reverse complement strand
TGGCGGAAGTAAAAATGTTGTTTCTTGATAAGGCCAATCGCCCCAATACATGCAGCACCCGAAATCAATCTCTTAACTTTACACCAATCACCGATCTCCCTGGGGGCATAGAAATGTTTATATATGCGGACGACATCTGCATCGTATGCTCCCAAGCCGTACAACACAAACAAAGAGTAATGCAGAGAGCCCTCGATATAATAAGTGGAGGGTGCAGGGAGCTAGGTCTCAAAGTCAACTCAAACAAAACTAAAGCGATGGCCATCAAACATGACTATGACCCCACTAACCTAATCCTATAAAACACCCTTATTGAATGGGTCAACAACTACAAATACTTAGGAGTCATCATAAATAGGTTTCTGAACCCAGGTATTCAAGTCAAACATCTCCGACATGCGGTCACGTCTCGGTACGTAGCTATGAAAAGGCTTGTCACCCTGAGCAGGGGTGCCTCGCACCATTTACTAAGGAAATTCCACGTGCAGGCCATTGCTGCGCAGGTGGAATACGCGGCCACCACACTTGTGAGCCTCTCCTCCGGACTGTTGACCTCCCTGGAGGTCATACAGAACAACAGCATTAGGCTCATAACAGGAGCCCCTATGTGGACGAGACTTCAGCTGCTGCGGGCCGAGACTGGCCTCCTGCCCTTGGCGGATAGAATTGACCTTAGACTCAGCATGATTGTAAGCAAAACCCTGAAGGCCGGCAGAGTCTGCCCCCTCAGCAATAAAATCCGAGGTCTGATCAACCTCCACGAAGACCTAGCCCCTCCCCCCACTTACGTGGGACGCCTTCTCCAGACCATCAGGAGAATAAACATGCAACAGGAAATCTTGGCTATACATCCAGATAAAGACCATGTTCTGTTTAAACCCCCCGCCCCATGGATCCCTGACCCAATTATTACAAATTTCACTATCCTCCCCACAACCAATGCCCTTTGGTCCCCTCAGGAAATGCTGCAATCAGCCACACATGCAATCAATAAGACTAATGCTGTTAACAATTTCTTCACAGATGGGTCGGTGGATCGGAACATCCCGGCAATGCTGCGGTGTTCTCAGACAACTACGTGGCCTGCTGGAGGATTTCGGACCATACGTCAACGTTTCAAATTGAACTGGTCGCGATAGCCAAGGCCTTGGCAAACTCGTTGAGCAGGCAAGGGGACACAACCGTGCACACGGATTCCAGGGGAGCCATCCAAGCCATACAAAAAAAACCAGTGACGGAAAACGTGCTATTGATCAGTACCATCAAGGCCACGGCCCAAATTCACGCTCAGGGAGGCCGTAAGGTCACCCTGATTGATTGATTGATTGAAATTTTTCTGGCATCCAGACATCTAAGGTCATTCACGCCTAGAGCATTTATTATACTCTATATGAAAATTAAAAGAAAATTTAATTAAAACCATAGAAGTTAAGAAGTCATTACAATAGTTAAATAGTTTTCAGAAGACCTGCTACTGGAATAAATCTAAAAATTGCTCTCGCATAGTAGGACACATCATGTCCAAGAATCTTGGCAAGGATGAACCTGCCATCCTCACCTCGAGCCTCAAACAGATATCTATTTCTTAAGTTAGTAAAATTAGGGCATTCGGTCAACAAATGCCTCACTGTCAAAGGTACTAAACAGTCCTCGCAATACGGTTGGCGTTGGCCCTTCAGCAGAAACTCGTGTGTCAACCGAGTGTGACCAATTCGGAGGCGACAAAGAATCGTCTCCCATTCTCGGGGTATCATGTTATACCTCCAAGGTGATATGATATTTGTTACTTCCCTCATTTTATTGCCATCTTGACTATCCCAGTGCTGTTGCCATTTATTACAAACTAATTTCTTGATGTAATGTAGGATATCATTACAGGGAATGGGATGCCTCCTTGATAGCAACTCAGATGCCGCATTTTTCGCCAGTAAATCGGCCTTCTCATTCCCAGACACACCTACATGTGCTGGAACCCAACAAAATCGAACTGTTATACCTCTCCGTCCAATATTAAAAAGCCATTCTAAAATCTTTAAAACTAGAGGGTCACTAGAATTAAAAACTTGTAACTGGATTCCGAGCCATGTGGGAATTCACGGGAATGAGGAAGCAGACAGGATTGCAAACAATACACTTAGATGTGCAAATGTCGGAGTCAACCTGAGTAGGTCACTTAGACAAATCAAAAAACTAATTACATACACTTGTTTTTCCAGAATCAGGTCGGAGGTAAAAGAGGCTGCCAGTGGGGGTTCCATGTTGGCCAGGTGGTATAATGACGTGACTGGCATGGGCCCCCATGACATCACAAGAGACACCAGTAGGGGCCTTACCACCGTAATCCATCGGCTCCGGCTGGGCTACCGATGTAGCTGGCAGGTGATCAGAGATGAAGACAGACCGTGCAAGTACTGCGAGGACCTGACCGGTGAAGAACCATTGGAGCACTACCTCCTCACCTGCCCAAGTACCACCCTGCTATGTCAAACCATAACCTCCC
>NC_090741.1:83936353-83938853 GCF_036898095.1 Palaemon carinicauda | reverse complement strand
CTGCCCAAACCTTCTCCAGCTACCCCTCATCATGATCTCATCGACATATGGTACTCCAGTAATCTCTCTTATAGTTTCATTTTTAATCCTGTCCTTTTGAGGGCTTTATTTTCAAATCTACTAAATCTATTAGAGATTGTGTCATTGTCATACCATGACTCATCTCGCTAAACTGATATATAATCTGATTGTTATATGAAATTTTGGGCGATTTGATTTTCAAATTTTACTTATCCTAGTCATTGTCTGATTTTTTTTTTTATTTTTCAATCTTTCACTAAACTCTAACTCTAAAGACTCTGTATTGGAGATCATTGTTCATAAATACTTAAATGATTCTACCTCATTAATCTTTTCTCCTTCCAATGATAGCTCATCACTCATTCCATATTCCGTTCTCATCATCTCTGTCTTTTTTCTATTTATCTTCAGCCCAACCTCGTGTGATATTTCATACATTCTGGTAAGCATGCATTGCAAATCCAGTGGTGTTCTGCTAAGAAGGACAGCATTATCAGCATACTCTAGGACTGCTCAATTCCTATCACCAATCCAGTCCAATCCTTCTCCACCATCTCTGACTGTTCTACACATTACAAAGTCCATAAGGAGGATAAACAACAGGTGACAACACATTCCCTTGGAGTACTCCGCTGTTCACTGGAAACCCACTTGATGAGACTCCATTAATATTAACTTTGCCCGTTTATTTAATTTAATTCAATTTTATTTTATTTATTTTATCTATTTCAATTGTTCTATTTATGTCATTATCAGTAACAAAGTTAAAGAGAGACCTATGTCAACCTGTTTAACATAAAAACAGTTGTTGCAAGTTTGAATTTCTGAAGTTCTAAAGATTCAACCGTCAGATCAGGAAGATATCTCCAAAATCTGTCACAGTAGGAATTAAACTTCTTGAATACTGTGTAGTGTTGAGCCTCATAATGAGAAAGGCAAGATTGTTAGCATTGACTGCAGACCTTACTACGTACAGGAGCTGGGGACAATTCTTCTAGTTTTGTATTGCTTTTATTCCGTACTATGTTTTAAAATGGCTTTAGCAAACAACACATCTCTAGAAACCTAGCTATAAGCGTTCATTACCTGAATCGGACACTAGACCTTTACATTTCTTCACACCTTCCATCCATTACCAAACATCCTGTGTTAGTGTTCTTTACAACTAAAAATCGTCAGGAAACTTTAAAGTATTTGGTAATTAGTTTGATGTCATTCATTTGAAATCTAGTACATGGCATCTCAATTGCTAATTCGTGTTAGTTCTTCTGTTATTAATCTCTCTCTCTCTCTCTCTCTCTCTCTCTCTCTCTCTCTCTCTCTCTCTCTCTCTCTCTCTCTCTCTCTCTCTCTCTCTCTCTTCAAAAACAAAATAGCATCATTCGGGATGTGGTATCCTATTGGAAACGTCCCTGCTTAGCGACATACAGGACTGGGGTTCGAGTAACACCCAGGCTCGACAGCTTCTTGTAATGTCTGTAATATCATTATTCTTGTGAGCTAAGGATGGGAGTTTTGAGTTAACAGCAAGCATTGTCAAGCCCTCCCTGGCCCTAGCTTAGATGAAGAGGGGTCTTGGACGCTGATGAAAAGTATACATAGTCAGGCTCCAGGACATTGTCACTGCCCTTTGTTGCTGCTATTAATGAGGAAGCTATAAACGATTAAAGCTTCTGTTTACCCAAACAAACCATTTCTCCTTCATGTGTCCCCCTTTATGCCAAACAAAGGCTTCCAGAAACTTAAAATTTTTCTTTACTTGTAAATAAAGAATTTCGCCCTATAAGACGTTTTTATTGCTTTACAAGTGATGCAAAAAATCCACAGCAATTGCCTCCAGAGAAGTTTTAAGCAGACAATTAAATAGTCTACATAAATAAGGGAATAAAAAACATTTCTTTGTTTCCTTGAAGCGATTAAGTAGTGAAATGTTGGTAATAATGCTCTTAAAGAATGGGATTTTGAACGTTTAATGGATAATAAAAGTAGAGGGAGAAAAAGATATGTTTGCGTAATTAATTCCATGTGTACTTACAGCATCCATCTTTCTCTCTTACTTCATATTAAAACCTGTTGCTATTCGTAACCAATTTCCTTTCAGAATCCTATTAAGAAATTATAACAAATTATTCCGAAGTAAGAATTGAATAAACAGGAGGTATAATAGACTGTGGGTCACTGAAATAAAAACGTTTATTGTACATAAGATAATATGTATTTTTTGGGGAATACAACTTTAACTCTCCCGTTTCCTTTTTTCATATATCATTTACCTAAATCAACCAAATGTCTATCTATATACATACATAATGGATTAAAAACTGGCATAAATTTGAGTATAAGGAACTCCTTGCTTATATCCAATGGAAATTATTGCTTACTCGCTCATTAAATATGCATTGTAAAGGTCTAAAGATCACTCATGATTGACAGAAGCAAAGGACAGTATCCTGCACACTGACAATATATAAACAGGATC